>NC_057810.1:304215888-304228166 GCF_018294505.1 Triticum aestivum | reverse complement strand
CCCCCCGTACTCTCTCACTCTCCCCCGGTTCTTCCTCTCCTCTCCCTCGCTCTCTCTCTCCCGTGTCCGAACGCACCCATCGCCGCCGTTCGCCATAGCCGCCGCCACCGGCCTCCCCTCGCCTTCCCGACTCGCGCAGGAGCTCCGCCCCCTCGCCCTGAAGCTCTCCGTCAAGCCACAAGACGCCGGACGCCCCGTGGAGCCGCCGTCGCCATCGTCTTCCTCCTCGGGCTCCGACCACCATCGCCGTCGATTCTCCGTCTCCAGTGCGTCCCCGAGCCCGCTTCGACGCCCGCTGCAACCGTGGTGAGCTCCGCCACCGTTTCCCTCTCTTCTCCCCCTCGTTCCCGCACCGTAACCCCGTTTCCCACCACGGCCGAACCTCCGCCGTCGCCGAGCTCACCGTCGACGCAGCTCCGGTGACCATTTGGTCACCCCGGCGAGTCCAACAAGTTCGTAAGGCCCCGTAGAGCATCCCTAGCGCCTTGCCTCGCTCGCCTTCGAGCTCCAACCCCGTTTCCGTGCACGACCGAACCCCGGCGGCCGCAGCCGAGCTCGCTGCCGTCGACTCCGGCCACCCCAGGCCCAGCCACGGCCACCGCCCGACGCGCCATCGAGCTAGCTTTCCAACGCACCTAGCCGCACGCCGTTTGGAGCACCACAGAGGAAACCCGAGGCACTTGTACGGCGCGGACCTCGCCGGCGACTAACCGCCGGCGGGTTTGACCTGTTCGACCTGGGGTTTGACCCCCCCAGAGTCACTGACGCGTGGGCCCCGTCGGCCAGGTGGTTAGCTTAACACTAATCACTGTTAATTAACCCCCCTGACACTGACCAGTGGGCCCCAGCGCCACTAACCCTTAATTACGATTAAACTAACCTCTGTTAAACCCCCCTGTCACTGACGTGTGGACCCCACACGTCAGGTTTGACCCCAGCCAGCCGCAGTTGACCGCTGACGTCGTGCTGACGTCATGCTGGCGCAATATATATATTTCTGGATTTAAATTAAATCAGGAAATTCCAGAATATTATTTAAACTTCAAAAATTCATAACTTTTATTCTGTAACTCCAAATCAGACAAATTATATATGAAAAATGATCAGAAAAATCCAATCTATCCATCTGTACTATTTTCATGCATGACTAAACAAGTTAACCTGATGTTTAATGCAGAACAAGGAAAAGCACTTTAAAAGGCCATGTTTGAGTTTGAAATTTGAATCTTTGATTCAAATTGGTTCAAACCCTTCTGGTTTTAGTTGCATTAGCCCAACACACTCATATTGCCATGTTTCATGCATGCATCATATTGTTGCACATTGTTTGGTGATGGTTGTGTATCGGTGTCCTTTGCGACAGGTTCTGCCTCCGAGGAGTACCGTGATTACCCTAACGAAGAACCGTATCAGTGCATCGAACCATCAGGCAAGCAACCAACCATTTGATCATATCGATACAATCCCATGTTCTCGCTCCTGCTCTCTTTTACTGCATTAAGACAACGCGTTTCAAACTGCTGTGTGCTACGGTATTTGAACCCATTTCCTCTGCATGACCTGTCATTGCCACAGTAACTAGATGAAACCCACTAGCATGTGTAGGAGTTGATTGAGCCATATGTATGTGTTGTTCCTACCTTGCTATGCCTGCTATGCTTAGAGTCGGGTCAGGTCTGGTTCATCTGGGTGATGGGCTAGAGTGAAATGATTATGTCGGTAATGAGAGTGGTGTGGTGAACACGATTTGGTAAAGGTATCGATGAGAGGCCATGTAGGAGTACATGGTGGGTTGTTTCATTGAAGCCGACCCTAAGCACTGAGATCTGTATGTGTGATTTAAGAATCAGCTACTACCATGCATTGGGCCCGAAACCAATGGACCCTCTCGGCTTCTTATTCACCCTAGTTCTCCGTCCAGGAGTTGCAAGTAGTTTCTGGTGTTTGTAGCCTACTGGAGGCCGTGGACAGCGCTGACCGTAGGGGTGGGCTGTGATGCGGTAGGTACGTGGCACGGTGTACCGAGTACCCGTTAGGTATCTCGGGAACCCTGTTCACATCGTTCGGGGCCATATGGGAAACTTCGGCCGGACTCCCTGCGGATGGAACCTGAATAGGCGATAAACCTGGACTGGAGGCTTAGGTGATTAGGTAGGTCGTGGCCGACACCCACGTTGGGCTTCCGCTTGAAGGTTGCCGAGTACATGCCGTGTAAGCGACGGTAAGTGGTGAGAGCGTGTATGAAGAAGTACACCCCTGCAGGGTTAACATGATCTATTCGAATAGCCGCGTCCGCGGTAAAGGACTACTTGGTTGCCTATACAGTTCATAGACAAGTAAATGGAAACTACTAAAAGCCTCAAGATAAGTGTGAGTGCCGAGGATGGCTTTTCTGTAGGAAGACGGAGGTGGATCCTCGGTAGTGTATTGAAGTGGTGAGTAGTGGACTCGTGTGCGCAAAACCATTTCAAGTTGGAGTATCGTAGGTTAGCCTAGCCAAGAGTCAAAGCTGGCTTGCTGCAATAACTCCACCAACCCTTCTTGATACTATGCACATATGTAGGATCTGATGTAAGTCTTGCTGAGTACCTTTGTACTCATGTTGCTATAATTTACATTTTTACAGAAGACGCTGCAACCCCTTCTGATGGGTTCTATGTAGACGTTGACATCAACGAGTAGGCTAAAGACCCAGGTGGTGACCCTGAGCTTGTGAAGGACCACATAGTATAGCTAGGCTTTCCAAGCCTCTTTTATTTTACTAGTTGTCTGTACTTAGACAAGTTACTTCCGCTGCTGGTTTGTATGACTGTATGACTTGTATGTGGGGTCATGAGACCCGTACCTTTGTGTATGTTATGTATGGCTCCCTGAGCCTTAAATAAAGTACTTGTGTCATAGAGTCATGTTGTGATGCTTCGTTGTATTTGCACATATCGAGCATATTGTGTGTATGATTGAAATGCTTGGTATGTGTGGGATCTGACTATCTAGTTGTTTATCTTTAGTAGCCTCTCTTACCGGGAAATGTCTCCTAGTGTTACCGCTGAGCCATGGTAGCTTGCTACTGCTCTGGAACACTTAGGCTGGCCGGCATGTGTCCTTCTTCGTTCCTGTGTCTGTCCCTCCGGGGAAATGTCACGCTTTGAGTACCGGAGTCCTGTTAGCCCGCTACAGCCCGGTTTACCGGAGCCCTGCTAGCCCAGTGCTACAGCCCGGACCCACTTGCTGATGACCGACACGTTCGAAGCTGGGTCATGGATGCCTGTCCCTGTAAGTCTGTGCCACTTTGGGTTTACGACTAGTCATGTCAGCCCGGGCTCTTTATCATATGGATGCTAGCGACGCTATCATATACGTGAGCCAAAAGGCGCAAACGGTCCCGGGAAAAGGTAAGACGACACCCGTGGGGATACCGTGCGTGAGGCCGCAAAGTGATATGAGGTGTTACCAGCTAGATCGATGTGACATCGAGTCGGGGTCCTGACATTCCGTTCAAAGATAAAGGGAAAACCTTCTTCTTGACAACATCCTCAGGCATACCTACAAGCTTAAATAATCCACAAACTTCTTCCACATAGATTAGGTGCATATAAGGATGTAATGTTCCATCTCCTGTATAGGGATTAGCCAGCATTTTCTCTATCATACCCGAAGGAATTTCATAATAAATATTTTCAGTAGGTGCAATAGGTTGAGGAGCAACTCTTTGATCTTTTGGTCGAGGTGAAGATACCCCAAACAAGCCCCTCAAAGGATTATTTTCCATAGTAACAAGTGACAGTAAATTTCAACACACTATATAAATGTTTCCTTACCAAATTCCACTTACCAAAGGTGCTTCACTCCCCGGAAACGGCGCCAGAAAAGAGTCTTGACGACCCACAAGTATAGGGGATCTATCGCAGTCCTTTTGATAAGTAAGAGTGTTGAACCCAACAAGGAGCAGAAGGAAATGACAAGCGGTTTTCAGCAAGGTATTCTCTGCAAGCACTGAAATTATCAGTAACAGATAGTTGTGTGGTAAGATAATTCATAATGGGTAACAAGTAGCAAAAGTAAACAAGGTGCAACAATGTGGACCAATCCTTTTTGTAGCAAGGGACAAGCCTGGACGAACTCTTATATAAAGCAATGCACTCCTGAGGACACATGGGAATTACTGTCAAGCTAGTTTTCATCATGCTCATACGATTCATGTTCGTTACTTTGATAATTTGATATGTGGGTGGACCGGTGCTTGGGTGCTTCCTTTCCTTGGACAAGCCTCCCACTTGTGATTAACCCCTCTCACAAGCATCCGCAACTACGAAAGAAGAATTAAGAAAAATCTAACCATAGCATGAAACATATGGATCCAAATCAGCCCCTTACGAAGCAACACATAAACTAGGGTTTAAGCTTATGTCACTCTAGCAACCCATCATCTACTTATTACTTCCCAATGCCTTCCCCTAGGCCTAAATCATGGTGAAGTGTCATGTAGTCGACGTTCACATAACACCACTAGAGGAAAGACAACATACATCTCATCAAAATATCTAATGAATACCAAATTCACATGACTACTTATAACAAGACTTCTCCCATGTCCCCAAGAACAAACAAAACTACTCACAAAGCATATACATGTTCATAATCAGAGGAGTATTAATTATCGTTAAGGATCTGAACATATGATCTTCCACCAAATTAACCAACTAGCATCAACTACAAGGAGTAATCAACACTACTAGCAACCCACAGGTACCAATCTGAGGTTTTGAGACAAAGATCAAATACAAGAGATGAACTAGGGTTTGAGAGGAGATGGTGCTGGTGAAGATGTTGATGGAGATTGAACGCTTCTCGATGAGAGGATCGTTGGTGATGACGATGGCTTCGATTTCCCCCTCCAGAAGGGAAGTTTCCCCGGTAGAACAGCTCGGCCGGAGCCCTAGATCGGTTCTGCCCAGGTTCCGCCTCGAGACGGCGGCGCTTCATCCCGCAATCTTCCTTCTTATTTCTTCCAGGTCAAAACAAACCATAAGAAGAAGAAGGGCATCGGGGGCCTGCCTAGTGGCCCACAAGGCAGGGGGTGCGCCCTCCACCCTTGTGGATGACAGGTGGCCCCCATCTGGTGCTTTCTTCGCCCAATATTTTTTATTTATTCCAAAATGATTCTCCGTGAAGTTTCATGACTTATGGGGTTGTGCAGAACAGGTCTATAATATTTGCTCCTTTTCCAGTCCAGAATTCCAGCTGCCGGCATTCTCCCTCTTCATGTAAACCTTGTAAAATAAGAGAGAAATGGCATAAGTATTGTGCCATAATGTGTAGTAACAGCCCATAATGCAATAAATATCGATATAAAAGCATGATGCAAAATGGACGTATCAGTGATCTACACCAACAACTTCATCGAGCATCACCACCAACTCTCTCCCCCTCTATGCAGCGGTGTAACACCTCTTCTCCCTGCTGTAATCTCTACTTAAACATGGTGCTCAATGCTATATATTATTTCCCAATGATGTATGGCTATCCTATGTTGTTTGAGTAGATCCGTTTTGTCCTATGGGTTAATTGACGATCGTGATTGGTTTGAGATGTGTTTTATTATTGGTGTTGTCCTATGGTACTCTCCATGTCGTGCAAGCGTGAGGGATCCCCGATGTAGGGTTTGCAATATGTTCATGATTAGCTTATGGTGGGTGGCATGAGTGACAGAAGCACATACCCGAGTAAGTAGGTTGTTTGCGTATAGGAATAAAGAGGACTTGATACTTTAATGCTATGGTTGGGTTTTACCTTAATAATCTTTAGTATTTACAGATGTTTGCTAGAGTTCCAGCCATAAGTGCATATGATCTAAGTAGAGAAAGTATGTTAGCTTATGCCTCTCCCTCTTATAAAATTGCAATAATGATTACCGGTCTAGTTATCGATTGCCAAGGGAGAAATAACTTTCTTGTGACAAAAAGCCCTCTACTAAAACTAACTTAGTTGTTCATTTATCTAAACAACCCCTAACTTTTATTACATGCTCTTTATTATCTTGCAAGCCTATCCTGCAACACCTACAAAGTACTTCTAGTTTCATACTTGTTTGAGGTAAAGCGAATGTTAAGCGTGCGTAGAGCTATATCAGTGGTCGATAGAACTTGAGGGAATGTTTGTTCTACCTTTAGCTTCTTGTTGGGTTCGACACTCTTACTTATCGAGAAAGGCTACAATTGATCCCTATACTTGTGGGTTATCAAGACCTTTTTCTGGCTCCATTGCCGAGGAGCAATAGCGTGGGGTGAATATTCTCGTGTGTGCTTGTTTGCTTTATCACTAAGTAGATTTTATTTTTGTGCTCTTGTTTTCTATCTTTAGTTATGGGTAAAACGCAAAATACCAAAAAATAGTTGTACCTACTACACCAATGGTTGAAGAACCACCCAAAATCTATCACACTGCTGAAGCTTTCTACTTGGATCATCTTCGATCCCTTTATGCTCGTGCTGAAACTCCAACTAGGTTAGTTGAGGGCAAAACATTAGATGAGCATGCTTATTATGTGCGACACCGCTTATCTCAAAAGTGGAAATTTTTATGGCATCATATTAATACTATGAATTGTTATGCTTGGAATTTATGTGAAATACATGATTTTAGTTATTGTTCTAAAGACCCTAAGAAACACCTTCCCTACCAATGTGAGTTTAGTGATAATGGAATTCTATCTTCTTATGCTAAGGGTGTTTATAATTACTATGAGGTTGAACAAATTGAAGAATTTGTTTTTTTAAGGGTGCTTATGAAATTGCTTCTTTGATTTAAAAGTATGATACTGCTCTTTACGAATCCGAAATTTTTGTCATACTTAAATATTGCTATGATAACTGTGCTTCTAATGCTTATATTAATGAGTTTATTGAGAAAGTCTCCGCTATCCAAGAAGAGACTAATATTTTACAGGAACCTATGGAAGAAGAAATTGATGACACTATGAGCTCATTAGATGAAAAAGATGACGAGGAGAGCGAAGAACAAAAGGAGGAAGAGCAGATTAGCTACCTGTGCCCACCTTCTAGTGAGAGTAACTCTTCAACTCATACATTGTTTAATTTCCCTTAATGCGTACTGAAGGATGATTGCTATGATGCCTTTGAGTCATTTGAAATACGCCTTTTTATGAACTTGATGCTTGCTATGCTTGTGGCCATGATGCCAATATGAATTATGCTTATGGAGATGAACTTGCTATAGTTCCTTATGTTAAAAATGAAATTGTTGCTATTGCACCCACGCATGATAGTCCTATTATCTTTTTGAATTCCCCCAACTACACTATATCAGAGAAGTTTGCGCTTATTAAGGATTATATTGATGGGTTGCGTTCTACTATTGCACATGATGATTTTGATAGATATAATATGCATGTGCTTGCTGCTCCTACTTGCGATTATTATGATAGAGGAATTACATCTACACCTCCCTATGTTTCCAATACGATAAAATTGCAACAAAACTATGTATACTATGCATTAGACTTTACGTTGTGTGCCTGGATTGTTCTTTTATGGCATGCCGATGTATAAGAAGAGAGTTAGAATTAGTTGTTGCATGATATATGTTACTTTGTGCTCACTACTAAATCACAAATCATTGTTAATTCAAATTGGATTTAATATACCTTGGGATCTTGGTGGATCCATTACTTGAGCACTATATGCCTAGCTTAATGGCTTTAAGGAAAGCGCTGCCAGGGAGACACCCTAGAAGTTTCAGAGAGTCATTTTAGTTTGTTGTGTGCTTTTAAAAAAGTTTAAAAACAAAAAATAATATAGAGGGGAACCTAATTTTTTTCAAAAAGAAAAGCGGAAGTGAGAAAGATGAGCATTGTTAATGTGGGAGCTAGCCTTGAACTTTGTTCATGCCCATGGAAACTTTGTGAACCTTGATTACAGAAACTTTTCAACAAAGATAATTATACCCTTGTACAAATCCTTTGTATTATAAAAATAATGTAACAAGATTTGTCTTTAGGATTATTAGATTGCTTATTTGGTTTGTGCAGTGCAAAAACAGAAACTTTAGCTGTAGTGCGTGATTTTTCATTTTTTTACTAGAACGTCGAATGTTTCTGAATTTTTTACACAGTACTTCTATGAAAATTGTTTATTTTTCATAATTTTTCATAATTTTTGGAGTGACAGAAGTATGGTGGATGTTTAGATTGCTACAGACTGTCCTGTTTAAGACAAATTCTATTTTTGATGCGTTGTTTTGCTAGTTTTGATGAAACTATCGATTTTATATGTGGTATAAGCCATGGAGAAGTTACAATACAGTAGCTACAATGAAAAAACAAAATATGAATGGGTTTGCAACAGTACTTAAAGTGGTGATTTGTTTTATTATACTAACGGATCTCACGAGGGTTTTGTTAAGTTTTGTGTGATTGAAGTTTTCAAGTTTTGGGTGAGATCCCGATGTATGAAGGAATAAGGATTTGCAAGAGCCTAAGATTGGGGATGCCGGAGGCACCCCAAGGTAATATTCAAGGACTCCTAAGAAATAAGCTTGGGGATGCCTCGGAAGGCATCCCCTCTTTCTTCCAACGATCATCGGTAATTTTACTTGGAGCTATATTTTTATTCGTCACATGATATGCGTAAGTTTTGGAGCATCTTTTGTGTTTATTTTTCCTTTTTATTTTAGGCACCATGCTGGTATGAGATAGTCCTTGGTTGATTTATATAATGCTTCATGCCCTTCACTTATATCTTTGGAGTATGTCTTTATACAATGCTTCATGTGCTTCACTTATATAATTGGGATTGCATGTTTCTCTTCACATAGAAAACCGCCATCTGTAGAACACTCTTTTTCTTCAATTATATTTGTTAGAGCATGGGCAAATCTTTTGTAGAAGGAGCTGAACTCTCTTGCTTCACTTATATCTATTTAGAGAGTTGACAGGAATTAGTGATTCACATGGTTAGTCATAAAATCCTACATAAAACTTGTAGATCACTGAATATGATATGTTTGATTGCTTGCAATAGTTTTCCTATATAAAGATGGTGATATTAGAGTCATGCTAGTGAGTAATTGTGGATTGGTAAAAATACTTGTCTTAAGGTTTGTGATTCCCGAAGCTTGAACGTATGGTGAACCGTTATGTGATGAAGTCGGAGCATGATTTATTTTTTGATTGTCTTCCTTTGTGTGAAGGTCGGGATCGCGCGATGGTTAACTCCTACCAACCTTTCCCCTAGGAGCATGCATGTAGTACTTTGTTTCAATAACTAATAGACTTTTGCAATAAGTACGTGAGTTCCTTATGACTAATGTTGAGTCCATGGATTATACGCACTCTCACCCTTCCACTATCGCTAGCCTCTCTAGTACCGCACAACTTTCGCCGATGCATTAAACCCACCATATATACTTCATCAAAACAGCCACCATACCTACCTATTATGGCATTTCCATAGCCATTCCGAGATATATTTCCATGCAACTTCCACTGTTTCGTTTATTATGACACACACCATCATTGTCATACTGTTCTCATATGCATGAGGCATTCATATAGAGTCATATTTTGTTCTAGCATTGAGTTGTAATTCTTGAGTTGTAAGTAAATAAAAGTGTGTTGATCATCATTATTAGAGCATTGTCCCATGTGAGGAAAGGATGATGGATGCTATGATTCCTCACAAGTGGGATGAGTCTCTGGACTTTAAAGAAAATAAAAGAGGCCAAAGAAGCCCAAATAAAAAAGAGAGGCCAAAGAAGCCCAAGCAAAAAAAGGAAAGAAAAAAATGAGAGAAAAGAGAGAAGGGAAAATGTTACTATCCTTTTTCCTCACTTTTGCATCAAAGTAGCACCATGATCTTCATGATAGAGAGTCTCCTATTTTGTCACTTTCATATACTAGTGGAAAATTTTCGTTATAGAACTTGGCTTCTATATTCCAATGACGGGCTTCCTCAAATTGCCTTAGGTCTTTGTGAGCAAGCAAGTTGGATGCACACCCACTTAGTTTCTTTTTGAGCTTTCATACACTTATAGCTCTAGTGCATCCGTTGCATGGCAATCCCTACTCACTCACATTGACATCTATTGATGGGCATCTCCATAGCCTGTTAATACGCCTAGTTGATGTGAGATTTTCTCCTTCTTTTTCTCTTCTCCACAACCACCATATTCTATTCCACTAGTACTATATCCATGGCTCACGCTCATGTATTGCGTGAAAGTTGAAAAGGTTTGAGAACATAAAAGTATGAAACAATTGCTTGGCTAATACTGGGGTTGTGCATGATGAAATACTTTGTTTGGTGAAGATGGAGCTTAGCCAGACTATATGATTTTGTAGGGATAACTTTCCTTTAGCCATGATATTTTTACAAGACATGATTGCTTTATTAGTATGCTTGAAGTATTATTGTATTTATGTCAAATGATAGACTATTGCTTTGAATCACTCGTGTCTTAATATTCATGCCATGATTAGATTATATGATCAAGATTATGCTAGGTAGCATTCCACATCAAAAATTATCTTTTTTATCATTTACCTACTCGAGGACAAGTAGGAATTAAGCTTGGGGATGCTGATACGTCTCCGTCGCATCTATAATTTTTGATTGTTTCATGCCAATATTATACAACTTTCATATACTTTTGGCAACTTTTTATATTATTTTTGGGACTACCATATTGATCATGTGCCCAGTGCTAGTTCCTGTTTGTTGCATGTCTTTTGTTTCGCAGAATATCCATACCAAACAAAGTCCAAACGCGATAAAAAACTTACGGAGATTTTCTGGAATATATGTGATTTTTGGGAATTGGAATCAACGCGAGATGATGCCCGATGGGCCCACAAGCCCTGGAGGCGTGCCCCACTACCCAGGATGCGCCTGATAGGCTTGTGGCCACCCCATAAGGTGCTTGGTGCCCTTCTTCAACCGCAAGAATGCTAATATCCGGATAAAAATATGTTTAAATTTAAGCTCAATCAGAGTTACGGATCTCCGAGAATTTAAGAAATGGTGAAAGGCCAAAATCTGGGAACACAGAAATAGAGGGGAATAGAGAGAGAAATCCAATCTCGGAGGGGCTCTCGCCCCTCCGCCGCCATGGAGGCCACGGACCAGAGGGGAAACCCTCCTCCCATCTAGGGGGTAGGTCAAGGAAGAATAATAAGGACGGGGGCTCTCTCCTCCTCTCTCTCGGCGGTGCCGGAACGCCGTCGGGCCATCATCGTGATGGCGATCTACACCAACAACTTCGCCGCTGTCACCACCAACTCTCTCCCCTCTATGCAGCGGTGTGACATCTCTTCCCCCTGCTGTAATCTCTACTTAAACATGGTGCTCAACGCTATATATTATTTCCCAATGATGTATGGCTATCCTATGATGTTTGAGTAGATCCATTTTGTCCTATGGATTAATTAATGATCATGATTGGTTTGAGATGTATGTTTTATTATTGGTGTTGTCCTATGGTTCTCTCCATGTCGCACAAGCGTGAGGGATCCCCGCTGTATGGTTTGCAATATGTTCATGATTTGCTTATGGTGGGTGGCATGAGTGACAGAAGCACAAATCCGAGTAAGTAGGTTGTTTGCTTATGGGAATAAAGAGGACTTGGTACTTTAATGCTATGGTTGGGTTTTACCTTAATGATCTTTACTAGTTACAGATGTTTGCTAGAGTTCCAATCATATGTTCATATGATCCAAGTAGAGAAAGTATGTTAGTTTATGCCTCTCCCTCATATAAAATTGCAATAATGATCACTACAAAAAAAAAGACACATCCTGGGATGAACAATTTTTTTTCCTGTCATGCCTATGACACTTCTATGGCAAAAATTGTGACAAAACCCGGTATCATCAGATGTGGTGGGCTCCTACTTCTATGACAAAAAATCATGACAGAAAATGGGCTTTTCATCCTGGGTGGGCCGGAGACACAGCTGCATGACATTCTTTGGGCCGTCCATGACAGAAAAACCGTGGTAGAAGCGAGGGCGAGGAAAATATCAAGGAGTTTCTGGTTACGGTGGGTGGTCCGGGGCCGAGCGATGCGTGTTTCTCTCGTACACGTATGCGCGTGGGTGCGAGGCGTTGGGCTCTAACTGAACCCGAGCGAGGCATTCGCCTAACTGAACCCAAGCGATTGCACTGCAGGCTACGCGTTACTGAACCCGGGCGATCGATCGATGGCTGTGAACTGAACCCGATCGAGCGATTCCTTCACTACTGCTGCTAAGTGAAGCCGATCGAT
>NC_057810.1:304192865-304215484 GCF_018294505.1 Triticum aestivum | reverse complement strand
ATGAACAGTTCCCGGTGGGGGGTTGGATGAACAGGACCCCGTGGTGTTGCCGCTGGATGAACAGGACCCTAATTGATCGAGCCTGTTGGGCATGGATGAACAGGACCCCGTGGAGGGCTGGATGAACAGGACCCCGTGGAGGGAAGGTTGAACAGTAGCCTGTGGAGGGCTGGTTGAACAGTAGTTGGTGGAGGGTTGGATGAACAGTAGCCCGTGGAGGGGTGGTTGAACAGGATCCCGTGGAGAGGACTGGTTGAACAGTAGCCGGTGGAGGAGCGGTGGAGGCTGAATGAACAGGAGCCCGTGGATGAACCGCCGCAGGTGGAGGCTAGAGGGGGTCGACGGTGGATGAACAGTAGCCCGTGGAGGCTGGAGGAGGTCGACGGTGGAGATGAATAGTATCCCATGGAGTCCCATTTTGTGGTACGCCTCACCCCTTCCGATGAACATGACCCTCATTTCGACCGTAACGCTCCAACACAAGTCCGTTTCCTCTGTTTTGTGGTATGCCGCACCCCTCCCGATCAACAGGACCCCGTTTCGACCGTAGGAGGTCCAACAGAAGTCCATTTCCTCCGTTTTGTAGTACGCCAGACCCCTCCCAATGAACAGGATCCCACTTCGACCATGGCCGGTCGAACACAAGGTCGTTTCCTCCGTTCTACGGTACGCCAGGCCTCGTTTCCATCGGTTGTTCCGTCCAAGCCGTTTGGCTCCCGATGAACAGCATGTGTTCCGTTGCCTCCCGATGAACACGATGCATTCCGTTGCCTCCCCATGAACACGACAACGATGCAGTTTCTCCGTTCCGACCCAGCCATGTACACGAGCCCTGACTATACATATGCGCTACTAGGCGTTTGAGACCTCGCCCGTATGTACGTACGTGGTCGTATTTACTTTCTTGCACACTGGTCGCTGTACATATTGATACGTCTCCAACGTATCTATAATTTTGGATTGTTCCATGCTATTATATTACCCGTTTTGGATGTTTATTGGCTTTACTTTACACATTTATATCATTTTTCGGACTAACCTACTAACCGGAGGCCCAACCCGTGTTGCTGTTTTTTTTGCCTATTTCAGTATTTCGAAGAAAAGGGATATCAAACGGAGTCCAAACGGAATGAAACCTTTGGGAGCGTGATTTTTGGAACGAACGTGATCCGGAGGACTTGGAGTGAAAGTCAAGAAGTAGTCGAGGTGGCCATGAGGGTGGAGGGCGCGCCCACCCCTACAGGGCGCGCCCCCTATCTCGTGGGCCCCTCGGGCGGCCACCGACCTACTTCTTCCTCCTATATATACCCACGTACCCCGAGAACATCCAGGGAGCCAACGAAAACCTAATTCCACCGCTGTAACCTTATGTATTCGCAAGATCCCGTATTGGAGCCTTCGTCGGTGCTCCGCTGGAGGGGGAATCGACCACGGAGGGCTTCTACATCAACATCATAGCCCCTCCGATGAGTTGTGAGTAGTTTACCACAGACCTTCGGGTCCATAGTTATTAGCTAGATGGCTTCTTCTCTCTTTTTGGATCTCAATACCATGTTCTCCTCGATCTTCTTGGAGATCTATTCGATGTAACTCTTTTTGCGGTGTGTTTGTCGAGATCCGATGAACTGTGGGTTTATGATCAAGTTTATCTATGAGAAATATTTGAACCTCCTATTGAGTTATCTTTGCAAGTCTCTTCGAATTATCAGTTTGGTTTGGCCTACTAGATTGATCTTTCTTGCAATGGGAGAAGTGCTTAGCTTTGGGTTCAATCTTGCGGTGTCCTTTCCCAGTGACAGCAGGGGCAGCAAGGCACGTATTGTATTGTTGCCATTGAGGATAAAATGATGGGGTTTATATCATATTGCATGAGTTTATCCCTCTATATCATGTCATCTTTCTTAATGCGTTACTCTGTTCTTATGAACTCAATACTCTAGATGCATGTTGGATAGCGGTCGATGTGTGGAGTAATAGTAGTAGATGCAGGCAGGAGTCGGTCTACTTGTCGCGTACGTGATGCCTATATAGATGATCATGCCTAGATAATCTCATAATTATTCGCTTTTCTATCAATTGCTCGACAGTAATTTGTTCACCCACCGTAATACTTATGCTATCTTGAGAGAAGCTACTAGTGAAACCTATGGCCCCCGGGTCTATCTCTTATCATATAAGCTTTCAATCTACTTTTATTTGCATCTTTACTTTTCCAATCTATATTATAAAATACCAAAAATATATTTATCTTATCATACTATCTCTATCAGATCTCTCTTTGCAAGTGGCCGTGAAGGGATTGACAACCCCTTTATTGCGTTGGTTGCGAGTTCTTTGTTTTTTTTGTAGGTGCGTGGGACTTTTGAGGAGCCTCCTACTGGATTGATACCTTGGTTCTCAAAAACCGAGGGAAATACTTACGCTACTATTGCTGCATCACCCTTTCCTCTTCAAGGAAAACCAACGCAAGCTCAAGACGTAGCAAGAAGGATTTCTGGCGCCGTTGCCGGGGAGGTCTTCGCTCAAGTCAAGACATACCAAGTACCCATCACAAACTCATCTCCCTCGCATTTACATTATTTGCCATTTGCCTCTCATTTTCCTC
Source organism: Triticum aestivum (assembly GCF_018294505.1). Taxonomy (NCBI): domain Eukaryota; kingdom Viridiplantae; phylum Streptophyta; class Magnoliopsida; order Poales; family Poaceae; genus Triticum; species Triticum aestivum. The sequence continues at coordinate 304,212,879 of NC_057810.1, read as the reverse complement.
TCTCCCACTTCACCATTGCCTTTTTATTCGCTCTCTCTTTCCCAATCTTCTCCTCTCGCTTTCGTTTGCCTCTTTTTGCTTGTCCGTGTGTTAGATTGTTTACCTTGTCATAGTGGCTAGTCCTCCTATCCTTGTTATTACTCCCGAACATGAAATTCTTAATTTTAAGCAAAGGGAGGGAGAAAATTTAAAAGATGCTTGGCATAGAATTTGCAATGCTCAAAATAAATCTACCAGGAAGCTTTCTACTTCCGTTCTTCGCAATTTTTATGTAGGCATTACTCCTTGGAATAGATGTATTCTTGGTACCATTACCGGAGGGGATTTCTTGAGTAGCCATACGTTTGATGCTTATAATGCTATGTTAGATTTGTTATGCCCACCACCTCTTTTGGTTAATGGAACTATTTTAACTTTGGAACATGTGATGCAAAGGCTTGAAATTATTGAAAATAAAGTTGCCACTGTTGAGTTGATTGAAAATTTGGATAAAAAGATTCATAATCAAATTACCCAATATGGATCTAGGGTTGGAGTTACTTTGATTTTTTTTAAAGAGAAAGAACCTATAGTTAATGAAAGAATAGATCTAGACTCTACGAGAATCGGTAAACTTGAGGATATCATTACCAACTTAGGGTCGGTGTTTTCTTCCATGAAAAACACTCCGAATCCTCCTACCAAAACTACCAAATTTATCTATGTTCCTAAAAATAAGGGTGAATCTTCTAGTAAGGGAAATGCGGATCTCAAATCAATAAGTGTTCATCCCAATTGTCTTTCTATCATTAAGGAACCTTTTGCTACAAATGAATTTCTTGAATTCTTGCCTAAGGGTTTAATCATCGCTAAAAAGGGAGAAACCCCTAGAGATTATAAGTGCTCTATTGAGGAATTGAGTGCCAAAGATGGCACTACTTAGATCTATCCTCGCTTTTATGCCTAGCTAGGGGCGTTAAATGATAGCGCTAGTTGGGAGGCAACCCAATTTTACTTTTGTTTTTTGTTTTTGTTTCTGTTTAGTACAAAAAATTTCATATACCTTATGTTTAGATGTGTTTTTATGTTTTAGTGTTTGTGCTAAGTAGAACCTATAGGATAACCTATGGTGATAGTTAATTTGATTCTGCTGAAAAACAGAAACTTTGCACGCACAAAAATAGTTTTGTTAATTCACAGGAATGTGATTTTGCGTTGATTCTTTTTTCTGTAGGTCAATAGACAAATTGCCCAGGACTTCCTATTTTGGTAGATTGTTAGAGTTCCATAAGTAGTCATGGGTTACAGATTGCTACAGACTGTTCTGTTTTTAACAGATTCTGTTTTTTGTGTGTTGTTTGCTTATTTTGATGCATCTATGGCTAGTATTAAGTGGTATGAACCATAGAGAACTTGGAATACAGTAGGTTTAACACCAATATAAATAAAGAATGAGTTCATTACAGTACCTTATGTGGTGGTTTTGCTTTCTTTCACTAACGGAGCTTATGAGATTTCCTGTTGAGTTTTGTGTTGTGAAGTTTTCAAGTTTTGGGTAAAGATTTAATGGACTATGGAATAAGGAGTGGCAAGAGCCTAAGCTTGGGGATGACCATGGGACCCCAAGATATTCAAGAATAGCCAAAAGCCTAAGCTTGGGGATGCCCCCGGAAGGCATCCCCTCTTTCGTCTTCGTTTATCGGTAGCTTTACGTGGTGCTATATTTTTATTCGCCACATGATATGTGCTTTGCTTGGAGCGTATTGTATGATATTAGTATTTGCTTTTTAGTTTTCCACAATCATCCTTGCTGTACACACCTTTTGGGAGAAGCCCACTTGATTAGAATTTACTAGAATACTCTATGTGCTTCACTTATATCTTTTGAGCTAGATAGTTTTTGCTCTAGTGCTTCACTTATATCTTTTAGAGCACGGCGGTGGCTTAATTTTGTAGAAATTACTAGTCTATCATGCTTCAGTTATATTATTTTGAGAGTCTCTTAGAACAGCATGGTATTTGCTATGGTTATAAAATTGGTCATAGAATGGTGGGCATCCAAGTTGGGTATAATAAAAACTATCATAGGAAGTGAATTGGATGCTATGATCAATTTGATACTTGATAATTGTTTTGAGATATGGAGGTAGTGATATTAAAGTCATGCTAGTTGGGTGATTATGAATTTAAAGAATGCTTTTGTTGAAGTTAGCAAGTCCCGTAGCATGCACGTATGGTTAAAGTTGTGTAACAAATTTGAAACATGAGGTGTTCTTACATTGTGCATCCTTATGAGTGGCTGTCGGGGACGAGCGATGGTCTTGTCCTACCAATCTATCCCTCTAGGAGCATGCGCGTAGTGCTTGGTTTTTGATGACTTGTAGATTTTTGCAATAAGTATATGAGTTCTTTTGACTAATGTTGAGTCCATGGATTATATGCACTTTTACCTTTCCATCATTGCTATCCTCTTCGGTACCGTGGATTGCCCTTTCTCACCTTGAGAGTTGGTGCAAACTTCGCCGGTGCATCCAAACCCCGTGATATGATACACTCTATCACATATAAACCTCCTTATATCTTCCTCAAAACAGCCACCATACCTACCTATTATGGCATTTCCAAAGCCATTCCGAGATATATTGCCATGCAACTTTCCACCGTTCCATTTATCATCATGACACGCATTACTATTGTCATATTGCCATTTGCATGATCATGTAGTTGACATCGTATTTATGGCAAGGCCACTTTGCATAATTTTTCATACATGTCACTCTTGATTCATTGCGCGTCCCGGTACACCGCCGGAGGCATTCATATAGAGTCATATCTTGTTCTAGTTTTGAGTTGTAATTCATGAGTTGTAAATCAATAAAAGTGTGATGATCATCATTATTAGAGCATTGTCGCCAAAAAAAGAAAGGCCAAAGAAAAAAAAGAAAAAAAGAAGAAAGGTCAAAATAAAAAAGAAAGGCCAAAAATAAAAAAAGAAAGGCCAAAGAAAAAAAAGAAAGGCCCAAAAAAAGAAAAAAGAAAAAAAAGAAAATAAATAAAAAGGGGGCAATGTTACTATCTCTTTTCCACACTTGTGCTTCAAAGTAGCACCATGTTCTTCATATAGAGAGTCTCATATGTTGTCACTTTCATATACTAGTGGGAATTTTTCATTATAGAACTTGGCTTGTATATTCCTACGATCGGCTTCCTCAAAATGCGTTAGGTCTTCGTGAGCAAGCAAGTTGGATGCACACCCACTAGTTTTCTTTTGATTGAGCTTTCATACATTTATAGCTCTAGCGCATCCGTTGCATGGCAATCCCTACTCCTCATGTTGACATCAATTGATGGGCATCTCCATAGCACATTGATTATCCTCGTCAATGTGAGACTTTCTCCTTTTTTTGTCTTCTCCACACAATCCCCATCATCATATTCTATTCCAACCATAATGCTATGTCCATGGCTCACGCTCATGTATTGCGTGAAAGTTGAAAAAGTTTGAGATTATTTAAGTACGAAACAATTGCTTGGCTTGTCATCGGTGGTGTATAATTTGGGATCATTTTTGTGTGACGAAAATGAAGCATAGCCTAACAATATGATTTTTGTAGGGATGAATTTTCTTTAGCCATGTTATTTTCAGAAGACATGATTGCTTTGATTAGTATGCTTGAAGTATTACTATTTCTTATGTCAATATGAACTTTTATTTTGAATCATTTGGATCTGAACTTTCATGCCACAATAAAGAAAATTACATTGAGAATTATCCTAGGTAGCATTCCACATCAAAAATTCTGTTTTTATCATTTACCTACTCAAGGACGAGAAGGAATTAAGTTTGGGGATGCTTGATACGTCTCCAACGTATCTATAATTTTTTATTGTTGCATGCTATTATATTACCCGTTTTGGATGTTTATGGGCTTTACTTTACACATTTATATCATTTTTGGGACTAACCTACTAATCGGAGGCCCAGCCCGTGTTGCTGTTTTTTTGCCTATTTCAGTATTTCGAAGAAAAGGAATATCAAACGGAGTCCAAACGGAATGAAACCTTCGGGAGCGTGATTTTTGGAACGAACGTGATCCGGAGGACTTGGAGTGAAAGTCAAGAAGCAGTCGAGGTGGCCACGAGGGTGAAGGACGCGCCCACCCCTACAGGGGCGCCCCGTATCTCGTGGGCCCCTCGGGCAGCCACCGACCTGCTTCTTCCTCCTATATATACCCACGTACCCCGAGAACATCCAGGCAGCCAACGAAAACCTAATTCCACCATCGTAACCTTCTATATTCGCGAGATCCCATCTTGGAGCCTTCGCTGGCGCTCCATCGAAGGGGGAATCGACCACGGAGGGCATCTAAATCAACACCATAGCCCCTCCGATGAGTTGTGAGTAGTTTACCACAGACCTTCGGGTCCATAGTTATTAGCTAGATGGCTTCTTCTCTCTTTTTGGATCTCAATACCATGTTCTCCTTGATCTTCTTGGAGATCTATTCGATGTAACTCTTTTTGCGGTGTGTTTGTCGAGATCCGATGAATTGTGGGTTTATGATCAAGTTTATCTATGAGAAATATTTGAATCTCCTATGAATTATTTTATGTATGATTGAGTTATCTTTGCAAGTCTCTTTGAATTATCAGTTTGGTTTGGCCTACTAGATTGATCTTTCTTGCAATGGGAGAAGTGCTTAGCTTTGGGTTCAATCTTGCGGTGTCCTTTCCCAGTGACAGCAGGGGCAGCAAGGCACATATTGTATTGTTGCCATCGAGGATAAAATGATGGGGTTTATATCATATTGCATGAGTTTATCCCTCTACATCATCTCATCTTTCTTAATGCGTTACTCTGTTCTTATGAACTTAATACTCTAGATGCATGCTGGATAGCGGTCGATGTGTGGAGTAATAGTAGTAGATGCAGGCAGGAGTCGGTCTACTTGTCGCGGACGTGATGCCTATATACATGATCATGCCTAGATAATGTCATAATTATTCGCTTTTCTATCAATTGCTCGACAGTAATTTGTTCACCCACCGTAATACTTATGCTATCTTGAGAGAAGCCACTAGTGAAACCTATGGCCCCCGGGTCTATCTCTTATCATATAAGCTTTCAATCTACTTTTATTTGTATCTTTACTTTTCGAATCTATATTATAAAATACCAAAAATATATTTATCTTATCATACTATCTCTATCATATCTCACTTTCGCAAGTGGCCGTGAAGGGATTGACAACCCCTTTATTGCGTTGGTTGCGAGTTCTTTGTTTGTTTGTGTAGGTGCGTGGGACTTTTGAGGAGCCTCCTACTGGATTGATACCTTGGTTCTAAAAAACTTAGGGAAATACTTACGCTACTATTGCTGCATCACCCTTTCCTCTTCAAGGAAAACCAACGCAAGCTCAAGACGTAGCATGTATGTGTACATGCTACGTGCGCGCCTCTACTACGACACGTGCACACATCTACTACGACACGTGCCCTTCCTTCCTTGCACGACCACGGTTCATCGCTGCAGCCTGCAGACATGCCGATCGACCAGTATGTATGTACACATTCGCGACCAGAATGACAACGCTACGTACGCTTCGACCAGGTGGGTACCGACTGTTAGCACTTCCTTGCGTGTGAAGATGTAGCTGGTGGGTCTCAGCAGTCAAGGGGCGAATCATTTTTTTCCATAATATGGACGCACTTCCTTGCGTGCGAAGTTGTAGCTGGTGGGTCCCAGCAGTGAGGGGGGAAACGTTTTTTTTTCACGAAATATGGTGGCCCGTCCAGTGGGTTCCTGCTATCAGGTGGAGGAATAATTATTTTGCGCGTAATAAGGAGACACTTCCTTGCTGCGGCCGTGGACCCAGCTGTCAGCCTCTCCACGTGCAGTACTCTTCTGATGGAAGTTGTTCCTTGACCACGTTGACCACGCCACGACAAGAGCACTAGGGCAATGGACGACGGCAAGGCCTAGGAAGGGGATGACGCGGAGCCGGGGAAGACGCGACAGTGGAAGCCCACGCGATAGGAGTACGAGGGTTCACTGGTTCGGCTGCAGTGTGAGGCTGCCATCGCCGCAGCATAATAGGGGGTGTGGGTGAGTAGAGGGATGGCCTGGCCAACTGTGGGAGTAGTTGAGGCGGTGAGACCTCCGCAGCATCATAGCCGGCCACAGGAGGCAGGAGCACGCAACACGATCGACACTGCTTTGGGCGGCTCGAGCAAGAAGACCAGAGGTTGAAGAAGCACTACGGCCATTATGGACATCGTACGGTCACTTCAGCTAGAATCATTTATATTGACTAAGTTGACAAAGCCCTTGGTACACATCAACTTAGTAGGCCCACATGCCAGCCTCCGAAATGGTGCGCCCCAAATTTCAGGGGGAGGAATCATTTTTGGGCGGTTGAAGCAAGAATATCCGAGATTGAAGAAGAAGCACGACATCCATTGCATGGACATCCAACGGCCACTGCTGCTAGAACCGTGTGTTGACTATAAGTTGACAAAGCCTTGCATACGCGTCAATTTAGTTTATTTAGGGGACACGTCAACTTAGAAGGCCCACAAGTTTGTGGCAGAGAACATATAGCCCAATTGTGATTTGTAAGAATGTACATCCCATTTTTGAATTCTAATGGAATTTACTACAACCTATTTACAATTTGTTAAAAGTACAACCCATTTTCTAGCTAGGACAACAATTAATAATTTCAACCAACCGCTCAAAACAGAATTGAAAAAAAATTCCCAGATTTTGATTGGATCCGAAATATTTTTATCCGAAATTTCTAGTCAGATTAAATATAATTTCAAAATAAAGTTGTATTACGTAAAAATCCAACGAAATATTGCGTGACAAGTAATGAAATTAAAATGTTCAAATTCCAAAAAAATATTTTTTAAACTAATTACGCATTTGGTGCATTTTTTATAGTTACTGCCCAGTTATTATTATTATATCCCATTTATTATTTCTTAAAGTCCATTTTCTTGTTAAGCCTAATGCATCCCTCCTAGGATAGATTTGCAGCCCAGTGGGGCGGACAATAACAAGTTGACCCGGATATTGTGTATAACTGTCGGCCCAGTTGCATTGCTGATGTTGAAAAAATGCCTGTGTAGTACAGTACAACCTTACATGGCTACTCAGCCCACATTCAGCGAAGCCGGAAAGTCCCAAAGAAGGCTTCTATACAACCTTTTGAAGTCACTGAGCTCAATTAATAACTTAAGAAAAAAGTTAGAGTACAGTGGAACCTAATTAAAAGCTGTCACAAGCAAATAAATATTTCAACAGGTCCCACTTGTGCGTGTGTGCACGTGTGTGTGTGTGTGAGAGAGAGAGAGATCCATCGGTCGATGCTCTTAAATACATCTTTCAGCCATATGCATTGCTGATGCTCAGTAAAAACTTATATAGTTGACACAATCATATAGAACATCATAGCACACTGAACTTGCATACAAATATTTCACGCAGGCGGCACAATCAGGGTGGAAGTAGTGGATCGCTACGGGTAGGGCTATGTTGAAACCAACGAACTCGTACATAACGGTTCATAGTCTTTATCAATGACGGGGAAATATCTTGAATGATGTGCAAAGAAAACAGATAGACAACACAATAAGTTCTGCTAACACATTAAGTTGACGTACAACCCTTTCTAAAAAAAGTTCAGGTACAAAATTAGAACAGGTCACAATCAAATGCACTGGCACATCAGTGCTTCCCACCCATAGCTCGGATTTAACTAGTATCTGACAAGATTCAGTTGTTTCCTCAAATTAGAGCACATCCAGGCAGCCAACCCTGCCTCTTCTCCCAAAGAAGCAGTGGCCTCCACCGCGCGATGGATTAGGCCCTGTGCCATCCATCGTTTCGAGCAACACGGGGAAAGTCTAACGTTGACTCATGTAATGGACGCCATCGACGAACCCTAGCACCAGCGGCGGTGGCAGGACTTTGATTGATGGATTGACCACTTATTCGACATGCGCGAACACTCGATACAGGTACATCCCTAACATGGTCCGCGGCGGCCTTGGTGGAGACGAATAGTACAACCCCGGTTCCTACACCGGTATCTCAACACCAATCACCTTAGGTATGGTGGACGGCTTCTTCATCCATGCCATAACCGTCACAGCCCAGTTGTCTGGAGGAACAAACATACTTACGAGCTCACCTCCAAGGTCGTTGATAAGCTCATTTATGGAATCGCTGTTCCAAGCACGTCGAGGAATGCCGTGGAAGGTAAGCTTTGTTAAAAACTCAAGCTCAGAGGGCACCGATCCCCATCCTGGGTGCCACTAATCAAAGCTCACCAGCGCGCCATCGCAGAACAAACATCGGGAAGATTCGAACACACGACTGCAGTCGAAAGTTGTCCGGAACCCAACGAAGAAATCAGTCAGTGGCGGACAGACTTCAATGAGCAAGTCACTTATTTGGATGCCGTGTGCAATGCTAAGAGCTTTGACAAGGTCGTCCGGCGAGAAGGAGGCCGGTCGCCATTGATGGTTACCATCAACACTTTGCCGGAAAATTGGTCGTCAAGTGCCGCCATGCCACTGTTGAGCGACAGCACGCAGCGGCCGAAGGCAGGACAGACCTCAGGATCTCCGGCTCGGAGATCCGCGTTGACCGGCGACATGATAGTGCGCTTGAGTACAGGGAGTACATGAGGGGGATTTGGGGGAACTGGAGTAGGAATCGAGATTCTAGAGGTGGGGAAGGGGCGGGAGATTGGGGGATGAAAAGGTAGCATGAATTTTGAACACACGCCAATATGCTCTCGGCGAGCAAGCGCACGAAAACACCGGTGGTGCCCACATGTTGGCCTAAGAGTCCTTATTCTTTCTTTTTGGAGAGCCAGACCTTTTTTTAGGATCTTTTGAGAGCCCGACCTGAGAGTCATAATTGGCATGTTTGGCATTGCGTTACTACTCGACCCATATTCAATGACACCTCACTGGCCCAAACAAGTGTACATCATCAAAAAGACACTGAGCTCAAATTATAACTTGAAAAAAGGAGATATACTCTAAACACTAGAGAATGGTGATGCCCTCATTTAGCCCACCAGCAGTTCGAGACAATAAACAGTTCAAAACAATGATATATACAACATTCAAACACTGACTAGTGACTACCACTGACATAAACAACAAGACATGATAGTTCATCAGAAGTCTTGCTACACCACCAAAATGCACTCATCTGCAGCGCTCAGACTCTCATGATCCAGATGAGAATGACATTCTAAATAGAGGCAACTATTACATAGTAAGAGTGACATAGACGAGGCTGACCAAATGACAAGGAACATGCATAACAAAAGAGAGAACTACCCATCCAGAACAAGCAGCAAAGACAACAAGTCATTCGAAGAGGGATGATCCAACACCATCATAATTTGCAGCCCCGCTTGAGCGACGAGTGATCCGGAGACACCATTACTCCACCCTTTCGATGCAACAACCCAATTACCTATCAACCTGAAGGCTTGAACCGCATCACTGCCTGTCGTACTTGAGACATCCAAGGATCAAAGTTAATCCATATGCCTTTGTCATTCTCACCATCTTTTGGCTGTAGGATGTATCATTGACAATCAGGGGAGTTTGCTCCCGAACTCCCAGGGCTTGCCGTGTAGACACAGTTTTCCATAGCAAAAAGAGCCTCTCTGCCATCAAGGTCCTTGCAAACGGTGATCTCCTGGTTAATCAGATAATTGAGTCCGAGAAACAGAAAGTGTGAACCAAGGCTGTTTACCCGCCTCCAACTCAAAGATCCCGAAGGCCCCAACAAGTTGGTATCCTGCTCATAGACGTAATAACCATTGTCCGGATACTCACGTATTTCACGGTGCCTGTATACAATGTGGTTTTTGCAATATAACTTTTCTGGCTCATGTGTCCAAATGATCATCAGTCTTTTGCTGTCATCTGATCGAGCGAGGAACCAGTTGTGTTTCCCTGTTTTTGGCAAAGGTGGTGTGATTACAAAGGGCAGTAACTGTAGGGACACTGCATCATATCAAAAAGGACAGGCATTGTTAATGTAAGATCAACATTGTTCAGAGTATGGGTAGGATAATGCAAGAAACAACATTGATATGTCCCTGTTGGAACTGGGAGGAAAATACAGGGAAATGTGTACTGGGCTCGAAAATATAGAAGTGCCATGCATGGTTATACTCATGTTATCTCACAATCGATTCTTCACAGGAAACTACCATGTCATGCATGTTATGTAATCATGTTCTGTCCTCATAAACAAATTCTTCAAGGTAACTAACAGACCATGCATTGTTATATACTCGTGTTTTGTGGGCAAATTTTTTGTAAGGATATTATTCTAGCCATTGATTGCTGAAGGGCGAATATAGGTATGTACACATGGTAAGCATTACAGGATTTCACTTCTTCCAAATATAGAGTTCTCCATATGCACATTTACTTCCCTAATGTATGGTTAGATGAAACCAACAGTGTGGTGCATGTTTCTACATCATGAAAATGAGGAAGTAACATGGCCATTGATACACACTCATATTTAGTAGTAGTATATAGATTACTGTAAAATAAGGAGAATATCCATATATTCCTAACCGTTTGATTATTCAGGGTTACAAATTGGCTATAATGACATGGTCACAATCGCATGAATTAACTAATTCCAAATATAGCTGATTTACGGCGTCTCTAATACATTGCCATAGTTCTACTCAAATTCTGCTCAAACAAGGATATGCCAATCATCACAAAAAGTTCAAACAGTGTCATGGCGTCATCATTAACATGAGACGGAAACAACTTACACGCGCCGTCCCAACAATACGTGGTGCCATCTGCTTTGTCGATCACCTAGATGATGCCATTGTGTTCAATAGCATCACAGAAGTGTGTATCAGCTTTGACGATGATCCACTGCGAGCTGAGTTGTCTCCAGCTGAAGAAGGCACCGGCGTAAAGATAGGTAAGTCCGCGGTCGAACAAGGCAATTAGCTTGAAGTCTGCGTAATTCGCATGTCATGTGGGGACTTGGCAGATTACAATCTTCTGCAAAACAAGGTCCGTCCAACTGACATGGTAATCTAGATGACTTGGACCGTGATGGTAATACTCTATATAATCCAACGGAGGAAGGATAATCTCATGGGAGGTCTGGAAGTTCACGAGCACCAACTTTTTACCGTCTTCTCTGAAGGCAGCCATCCAGTGGGAGTTCATGCCGACCCAGTACATACCTGCCAAGAAGTTTCGGGCGATGGTGATCGGATCGATGTCGAGGGAAATGATGTACGGCGACCCACTACATACCTACAAAGAAGTTTCGGCTAATGGAGATCGGATTGAAGTCAAGGGGCATCATGTACACCTCCGTATCATGGTGAGCCAATCTCGCAAGACCAGATAGCAGCAAGCAGGGTGTCTTGAAAAGCTTAGGCCTCGCTTCGACGATGGCCGTGTGCATGTCCCTCGAGCATGTAGCCAGCCGCAGGGCGCTCAACATATGCATACACGAACAACAGAGGTCGAGGATGTCACTGGGGAGATTGCTCCAATCGCGGCTCATATGGATGTTGCGCGGTTCGCGTTCGGCCATGGTGGAGTTTGGAAGGTGGGGTTTTTTGGGGGCTTGATTTACGGGGGAGAAGGATGTCGGTGCTGGAGCGGCTAGCGAGGGAATAGTGGTACTGGGGGAGGCGAGCGAGGCGAGGGTACGCGGGGGCACAATGAGATGATGAAGAGTGACCTTAGGATCTCTGGCGAGATGGAGATGGAGATGGAGTGGTGCTAGGGGAGAGGGAGATAAGGCGAGGCATGCTATACAGCGGTGGTGAGAGTGACTGCACAGTGCACAAGGTGAGGCTAACTTTGGTAACCCGAACACGCCGCCTGGACTGGTGTTACCTCAGGCGTAGGGTCTTGTCACTTCACTGTGAGGACCGGATGAATAATATTTCGACCATCAAGTGTACCATAGTTGTACTACTACTAGTAGGAGTAGTAGGAACATGAGTAGTACTCCCGTGCTAGCATGCCTCTGGGTTCACTTCATCCTCCAGGTATCATCCATATTGCGAGCAGAACCAAATTCCCGTGCATGCGGGAGCGTGAAGAAGGCCTTTTCTTTTTTGAGGATAACCGCATATTGCTTAACTAGAGAATGTTGTGTCTCCCACGCACGCGCTAATATCCATCCGAACCAGCTACGATACTTTTTTTTAATCTGTTTGCATAGGTCCCACCTGTTAGGAGGGGTGCAGAAATAAAAAGGAATCATAAAATTTCTCACCACGGTGATTCGAAAGAGACCTCTACTAGCCAGTGGCACATGTAGCGCTAGAAGGATGGGCACGTACAAGGACAAGTACCACTCCTTAGTCTACCCGCGTAGCCTTTTCGTTTAGTCTACCTAGCCGTCTAATCAACTGCCTGCAGGCCACTTCTCCCATTTACTTCTCCATCGGGAACCGATTTTTCTCGGTTTCTTCACTACTCCTTCATCTTCATTTGCATCCAAACCACACTGCATTCACATTGTTTTAACCTTTTCACATCCTCCTGGAGTAATTCCAAAAACCCTTTAAATAATCATCTTCTTCAGTTAGACTAGCCATCTAATCCTAACTCCAAACCATAGCCTTCCGGTCCAGCGGTTCCAAATGGCGAAAGAGATCGAGATGCAGGTTTTTAGCGTCCAACATGTCCTCGTCGAAGGCTAGTTGAGCATAGTTGCCACAGTCACCGACCACCCAAGGGTTGTTCCGAAGTGGATCAACAATGTATCCAACTCCCTCCAAAAGGTGGAGATGAAGGTCATCGGTCTCGACGCAGAGTACACGGAGCATACCACTGGGAAGATCCAATGCACCGCCGTCCTTCAGCTGTGCCTCGAAGATGATGTTTTGGTGCACCGCATCATACACGCATCCTCCATTCCAGGTGAGCCTCACAATTTCTTGTCTCAGGAGGACATATACTTCTGTGGGGCAGCCATCGCAGGGGACAAACAGAAGTTGGAGCCGTACAACCTTGATTTGAAAAGCATCGCTGACGTACAAACGAAAATAAAAATTCATGTAGAAGATTGTGATAAAGTGACACCATCCCTACTCAACGTAGCAAATTTTGTGCTTGGAACAAATTTTCAGAAGGGTGACGAGACGCTGGCATTAAGGTCGTCTGGATGGGAGAATTATCCCTTGACGTACGAGCGGATAAAATATGCTGCCCTCGATGCCCGTGTGAGTTTCGAGATAGCTCCAAGGTCCAGAAAGCTTGTTGTGAAGCCGTCTCCCACAGAAAATGAGAACAATAAGAAGAAGAAGAAGAAGAAGAAGAATAAGAAGAAGAAGAAGAAGAAGAAGAAGAAGAACAAGAAGAACAAGAAGAACAATAACAAGAAGAAGAAGAAGAAGAAGAAGAAGAAGAAGAAGAAGAAGAAGAAGAAGAAGAAGAAGAAGAAGAAGAAGAAGAGTCATGCCAAACTCGAGATTTGTTTCTTTACTATACATGCACGCAATGATTAATGGACATTGTAATCTCAACATGTGATGGGGAGCTCTAAATTTGAATTTGAAACTTATAGAACGAAAAAAAATTCAAAACAAACAAACCGGGAGAGAGGGAGTATACCGTAGGATGTGTCCCATACAAAACAAGTCCCCTGGTTTGTCACCACAAAGATGCGGTTAGAAAGGAGCACAGGGACTTCGTACTCGTACGGCAACAAATCGGCCGCAGACAACATGGTCCACCTTTGACCGCCATGTGCAAGGTTCGTGCTATGTTCTTCAATATCACCGTGGTACCATCGTACCAATTCAGGCGGTGGCCCGTTGCATGGCTGATCCCAATGTTGGACAAAGGTTCTACGAGAACGGTGTCACCGTTGTAAATGTTGTGCAAATTGATGTTGGTACCCTCCCATACATATACAAGCCAATCTACACTCACACCGAGCCTAACCTGTGAAATAGTGGGCAGGGGGAGAATTAGGAAATGGACACGGAAGTAGTCTTTAGAATGCATTTACTACGTGATCAGACTCATCTTACCTGCTCATCGGAGAAAATCCGAGTGCCCCTCAATGTCGGAATCTCAAGGGGCGTCAACTTGCAACTACGGCCACACCGCACTGGAGAGACCCCCAAGGAAACATCCTCGTGCGTTGCACGGAACATCAAGATGCATTTGTATGAGTAGTTTATCTTGTGAGAGAAAAGGATGAACGAGGGAAGGCCTTATTTGCAAATATGGAGAGGGGTGTAGGTATCTTTTTGCAAAATTGCCATAGTTTTCTTCCTATCCGTCAGATATAAATCGGGTGGCCTATATTGCAGGATGGCAGGCACACCATCATCACCAACTCTGTTTTTTATAAGACTAGCAAGATACCCGTGCGTTGCACGGAACATCAAGATCTTGTGGGAGAAAAGGATGAACGAGGGAAGGCCTTATCTGCAAATGTGGAGAGGAGTGCGGGTAAATTGTCATAGTTTCCATCCTATCCGTCGGATATTGATCGGACGGCCTATATTGCAGGATGGCAGGCACACCATCATCACCAACTCTGCTTTTTATAAGAGTATATATCCTGCTAGTATAAGAGTACTAGCAAGATGCCCATGCGTTGCACGGAACATCAAGATGCATTTGTATGAGTAGTTTATCTTGTGGGAGAAAAGGATGAATGAGGGAATGCCTTATTTGCAAATGTGGAGAGGCGTGCGGGTATATTTTTGCAAAATTGCCATAGTTTCCTTCCTATCCGTCAGATATAAATCGGACGGTCTATACTGCAGGATGGCAGGCACACCATCATCAACAAGTCTGTTTTTTATAAGAGTAGAGTAGAGATAGAGATAGAGACTACTACTACCAATGTGCTGGCCCATGCGTTACGATGGATCCAAAGTAGTAGAATAGTACTTGTTCACGGGCTTGAAATATAAACACTCTAGTATTGATATACATGTGTCAGCAGACATGACAACTTGTCCATGGAAGTTGAACCACGACGACCATCACGTTTCTTGTTTCTACCACTGCCACACCCACACGCGATTCCCATGACGCCGCTCCAACCCACGGCCCGACGTCGCCCGACATGCGCCTCATCCCTCTCGGCCCCACCGCTCCTCTGCCTTTGTGTGCATGACATGCGGGCTAGCTGAACTGCGGGGACCATCAACTTTCTACCACAGCCACACCCGATTGGATGCGGTTTTCCTGCTCTGCTCCTGTGCTCTGACGTACTCCCGCACCATCGAATTATCATCCAGCGGCTGTGACACATTTTGTCCCGAGCATCAATCTTCAGCTGGAGTATTTCTGTTCTATAGGTAGTACCCGCCGGTGTGGCCATCTATGCCTCGTAACGCCCCAACGCCCAGCTGTGGCACCGTCGCCACGGCCACGCCACCACCAGCCGGTTCATCTCGAACGAGTGAGTCGCCAACCACGCCACCACCATGAGAATGACATGTGGCCCAGCCGCATTTAAGGTCCGCATGTCATTGACTCATAGACCAGCACTAAGCCACTGAAGCTCGGTCTCGTGGGCCCCGAGAGGGAAATGTAACTCCTGCGGCAGGCCTTGTGGTGCTCCCGCACTACGAGCTCGTGCCAAACCCGGAATTTGTTTCTTAAAACTACCAACTAGTAAGGGACACGTGCATTGCACCCTTGAGATTCTGGTGGTTTGTGCATTATGCTTAAGTTCAACCATGGAGTCTTCTAGATTCTACATGTGGCAGAATCTGGTGGAATGTAGATGATATCCAATGACCAGTAGTGATCGGATTTGCCATCTTTGTACCATCGGATTGGCTTCATCCAACGACCAAATTCACACACTATATAGGGGTATAGATATAGATGTGCTGACCCGTGTGTTGCAATGGATCCAAAGTATATCTATTTAGTGGAGTGCACTCTAAACACATTATCTATTTATTTTTCTTTAACCTTTCGTAGCCATGCAACCAAGCCACATAAGTTTCATGGGTTCCCCCCACATCATATTATTCAGACTACGTTGACTGAATAAAAGATAAATCACCCAAAACAAGATCTTCCTGTTTTTGTTCCTACGATGTTGTGCCGTGCACGTACCTAGCTGTATAGTGGTAGTACTAGTTGTATAGTACAAACTTGGTACTAGTAGGAGTAGTAGTACGGAATGCTCCTACTCTATCAACGAGCCCCATCTGACACCAAATTTCTTGGCTTCCGTGCTACAACTAGATCTTCCCCTTGTTTCTGTTTTCCAACCCGGCGCGGGCAGGGTGCAGTTTGCCAATAGTCAGTTTGCTCAACGGCGGTCCCACATGAAAGTGAAAATGCTAGGCAACACGCCTTCTCTAAGCTATGTGGCGTGCCAGACGGGCCGTGGAGTACTCCCGATACCCGAGCGTGTGGGGGTGCGACGCGAACGCGGCATGCCTTTTCCTTTTACTAGCAATGTGCCTGTGCGTTGCGACGGAGCTAAAGTAGTAGAATAGTAGTACTTGTTCACAAACTTGAAAGAAATCACTCTTGTTTTGATATACTCCTAATATATTACTTTTTTACTCAAAATATATTTCTCAGGCTGTTTTGATGAGGTGAGGAAGGGGCAAGGTTGCTTTCAAGATAATAAGGGATTTTTTGCAAATTGGAGCAGAGAAGTGCCTGTTGTTGCAAAAATGCCACAACTTACATCACAGCCATTAGATGCAGATCTAATGATCAGAAACGACGGATGGCAGACACACCACCAGCACCAACTGGGTCTTTTATAGGAGTGGAGTAGAGAAACATGTATAAATTGTAACATTTGGTTCTACTCCTTGGCACGATCGATAGATAGAAATAACGATTGGAAATGCTAGGGCGGGGCTATTTCCGGCAGCTAAGCAGGGTACGTAGTAGCTAGGTTGGCGCATCGTTGGTTTGGTCACATGCGGTCCGACATGTTATAGTGTTTCTAGCAAGATGCCCGCACGTTGCACGAAGTTGATGGAAAAGGTAAGCACAACTTATAAATTGATGGATGGAGTACTAGTTACAGTGATGCATATAATTAAGCAAAGGGATCACACATGTCGGTATTGACTGGAACGAGAATGCAATAGCACAATAAAAATTAAGGCCACGATGATGCGATCGCAATGGTGGTTACAGGAGGCAAGAAGAAAGATGCATCCATCAACGTACGACCTCCTCCTCCGCAACTTAGTGTGCCAGGCCACCGAGCAGCGGCTAAGGAGCGGTGGCTTTTGTGGCGAGGTCAAGGTGCTTCTCAGCAAAGGCATCCAATGCTTCCAGCCGGTTGAGGAAGGCCAACGTTGTAGCATCTTCACTGGCCTTGTAGATACCTATGTACACGATTTTCTTGTACACGTGGATGTGTAGGTCGACGAATTCTTGCAGGGCGAGGCGCCTCGCGGCGAGCGCGACCTCCAGGTGGACATTCTTCCCTGCGTCGGTGGGCAGTCATAGGGCCACCAGTGGTTGAAAGTGATTCCGGCCATGGAGGCCGATTAGGGTGGCAGGCAATGAGGAGCCCGGGCGCGCGGGCTAGAGGAGTACGGCAATGTTGTCCACGAGCTTCTTGAGGACGGTGAACTTGTTGGTGGTGGAAACGATCATCAGGTCCAACTGAGAGTCGTAGTTGGCGTCGACCGCGGCTAACCACCAGCTGGTCGCCAACACCGTCTGGAGACGATCCTCGGCGCCATGCCGCATGCCAACGTTATGGACCATCTGGCACAACAGCTGGCCGGTCGCGCGCATCCCCACCATGGGTCTGCAGTGAGCACTTTTGCGCTTAGTGTAGGTGCTTAGGCAAATGCTTAGGTGCGTGTGATGTGGTAGATGCATTGGAATGGAGGGGTGCCTTTATATGAGTGCAAACTATGTTGAATTCACATCGTGTAGCCTCTTTTCCCAGTCCTCCTCCCATTACTTCCCTCATGCATTCACGATGCTAATTGAAGGAGGATGCATTGGCCATTCAACATTTCGGGAACCGCTACCCCTCCCTTGTATGCATTAAAGCCGTATCGGGAACTGCGCTACCCGCTGTCCAATCAAATAGTACCGCGCCGCCTGCTGCACGCTCGACTGAACACACCTCCTCGCTTCCATCAAACCCCTCTGTTAAACCCGCATGCAAACCGAGAAACCTACTCCGGCCACACGTCCGTTCATGAGCGGGCCGGAATTAAATGCAACACCGGCCGAGCTCCCCCCATCTGCCCGCAGTTTAAACGAGACCAGGCGCCGACCAAGCTCCTACCGTCCGCCCTCTATGTAAATGAGGCCAGACAGACAACGGGCAAGAATCGCACCCCTCCATCGCTCCCCCATCTCCTCCTTCACCATTTGTTTCACTCTTCCGATGGCTTCCGAGGAGCCATTCTCCGGCATACTACCCGGCTGGGTGGGCCGCCGAGCCCTCCGAATACGGGCGAGGCCGCTCGGTGCTTCACCAACCTCGCTTGGCCCGACGGAGCCAGTTGCCGCCCCAAGTAGGCGCGTGGTTCAACAACTCTCAGCTCCAGTTCAGCTCGATGAGTGGTGAGTTGCTCCACGTCGGCACGACGGTGAGCACGCTATTATGGGCATCATCGCTGCTGCGTCGTACCGCGCCACCAGTGTCTGCTGTAGCCGCGCCTCCCGTGTTTGTGGGCGCGCCTCCCGTGCCTGCGGTAGCGCCATGCAGGCTGAGACAGAAGCCGCATGCGTGGAGAGCGACGAGTCGTTGGCCAGCTTCTTCGTGTCCGCCCCATCATCAAGGAGAAGTAGAACACGGGAGGCCGCCGCCACTTGGGTCCCATGAAGGCCACCGCCGAGGCGACGATTGCGCATTCAGGTGGTTTCTTTGCTGCTTCATCTCTTCCGAGGACTTTCATTAACCCCGCAAGTGTCTGCCAGACATGAGGAAGACAAAGGGACCCGCGGGCGGCCATTTAGATTAGGTACTCCCTCTCCAGCTGGCGGGAAATATTTTTTCTAAGAATGGATAAATTGTATGTATCTATAACTAAAATAAGTCTAGATACATCTATTTCTAGGAATAGTATTTCCGAACGGAGGGAGTATTAATTATACCAAGAGAGCCGGGTTAGCACTGCTTAGTTCATGTAAATGTAATTAGATCCATCATGTTTATATGAAGATCCAACTTTTATATAAAATCTTCATGCTTATATGAAACCAATCTGTGTTTGCATGAATTTCATCTGGTTGGTTAGAGTTGTGAAAATGTATGCCGCTGGCGTTTGATGTCGTCATCCGCGATAGGAAGCGGGAGGAAATTTGCCGGCTGCCGTTGGAGATGCTCTTATGCTGGAAAAAATAGAGTGACATCCAATCCATTTGAGTTAATTGTGTGTATGATTCTCCCTCTATAAAAAGTTACTTGCATGTACAGTGTACACATCACTTGCAGGGTGGATACAGCTTCGTACAGAAAGTTAAAAACAAACAAGTCCATCCTTAATCTTGTATTCTAAGTACTCCGTGGGTTCCACTATCAGTATAGTAGCAAAAGAAGTATATATTAAATAAGTAATATAATATAAAAATGTAAAGTTAAAGACAGAGTTCGAACTCAGGTCATTGCGTTGCGAGCATCCGACGCTAACCAGTTTAGCACATTTTTGTTGTAGACCATGCTGGAGATATATCTCCATGTCTACTCTTATACTCCATCCATTCCTACATATTTGTCTTTTTCAGATTTCAAATGGACTACCACATACGGATGTGTATGTAGACATATTTTAGAGTGTAGACTCACACATTTTGCTTCGTATGTAGTCACTTGTTGAAATCTCTAAAAACATAAATATTTAGGAACGAAGTGACTACAGTTGTGCGTGCATGAGAAGTCTACATATCGAGGGGGCTATGGAGAAAAAGACGTATCGAGTGTGTCTGAGTGAGTCACAGAGACACAATGTTTGAGAGAGAAACCAATTGACAGATTAAGATCATATCGAGTTGTCACCCTTCTACTGTC
>NC_057810.1:304189421-304192484 GCF_018294505.1 Triticum aestivum | reverse complement strand
GGCAGTGACATTTACATATCTCCACTCTTATAAAAAATAGCGTTGGTGATGATGGTGTTCCTGCCATCTTGCAATATAAGCCATCCGATTTATATTCGACGGATAGGAAGGAAAATATGGCTATTTTGCAAAAAGATACCCACACCCTTCTCCACATTTGCAAGTAAGGCATTCCCTCGTTCATCCTTTTCTCCCACAAGATAAACTACTCATACAAATGCATCTTGATGTTCCGTGCAATGCATGGGCATCTTGCTAGTAGGGAGAAGGAGTTTGTGTGACACATATCTAGCTATATTAAGGGGTAGGTAGATAGCATGTGTGCGAGGCATATTTAAAGCATCACGAAGATAAACAAATGGTGTGCATGCAAGTGCGGGAAAAAAATGAAGCGAGAAACAATGTGTACGCGCGCGTGTGTGTGTGTGTGAGAGAGAGAGAGTGAAATCTCAAAACAAAAGGTGCTCTGCTGGAATCCCGATGTATGTATTCATATGGTTCCGGAACTCGAGTTAACCTTAGGCATATGTGTGAGAGACATAATTATACTTTGAGACATTAGTGGTTGTGGGTGGGCGGAATTAAAGGGGTGGGCGTGTTCGACAGAGAGAGAGAGAGAGTGTGTGTTTCTGTGTGAGAGACCTGTAGGACGGGGTAGAAAGACGAATTCTAAC
Organism: Triticum aestivum; assembly: GCF_018294505.1. Classification (NCBI taxonomy): domain Eukaryota; kingdom Viridiplantae; phylum Streptophyta; class Magnoliopsida; order Poales; family Poaceae; genus Triticum; species Triticum aestivum. The sequence continues at coordinate 304,191,810 of NC_057810.1, read as the reverse complement.
CTTGACGGGGGGAGAGAAATACACGAAGTGCGCGTGTGTGATTCCAATGCCCACAGAGAAATTTGATATGTATGCGTGTGAGAGAGATTGCACAATTCATTCACGTATCACTATCTAGCGATCGTTGACGTGCATCGCTTGAACATAAATCAATATCTACTTTGTATCGTGGCCAAAGGTACAATATCGATTCAACGCTATAAAGATTGGACACCCACATATCACATTTTTTCTATCTAAATAAATCTTTTTAGTTGTGCATGCCAAAGTTACAGTGATGTTTCTTCAAACAACCAATGTAGCTATCATATACATGCACCATTGTTACTCTTGCATTCAAATCATTAGTCTTGGATGATTTAAGGTTCTATTATGAAGTAATATATGTAATATTCATATATGAATTCAACAGGTACGCAACTTATGGAATGGAGGCTATGTAATCATATGAGGTAACACTTTTAAGTAGCGGACTACAATATCCATTTCTTTTGTGGGACTACAATATCCATTTCTTTTTGTGGGCCTCTACACTAACACGTTAGTGCATTATGTTTAAAGTAAATAACCACTGTCACTAAATTATCTATTTACACAAGAAATACATAGGTTGAGCGTTTGATCCCTTTTTTGTGAACGCGCCTCTACACCCATACGATTGGCCGCGCCCGTGTGAACGTCCAAGTTATCGGTGCATCATCCCGAGTTATTGTCTTTTTTTCTTGGGCGGACTTCACACCAGTTATTAACTGTTAACATGTGCTCCATGTACATAGTCTCGCATGACCTTCCCGCTAGCACGGTCCAAAATTAGTTGAAACTGGATACGAACGATCCCCCGGGCGGAAAAATCTCCCGCCTCCTTCTAAAATTTCTGCCACCTAGTCTTTAGCATGCGAAATTCCCCTTTTGTCCTTGGTGCACGGAGACCAACAGTTACAATACCGTCCTCATCTACATAATAGGTCGGGGCTGCTTTGGTAACTTCTAATTCCCCCCACCACACGGCACCCCCATTTCCTCTCCCCCTCCTACAAAAACGACTAACTCCACATCACCAGAGCATCTTACATCACGCCGTCCGTAGTTCATCGGCCTTTCTACCCCTCCCCTCTCGAAACCCTAGACTGCTCATCCACTGGCGTACCAGAGCCCATTCACTGCCAGCGGTGTCCACCTCACCGGATCTGCTTCTACGACTGCATCTACGCCTCCCATCTCCCCTAGAAACAAGTAGACTGCTCATCCACCACTGTACCACAGCCCATTCAGTGTCGACCTTGTCCATGGCTCCGGATCTGCTTCGCCGGTACTCTCGTCAACCACAACACATCTGCAGCAGCTCATTCGTACTCCTCACCGGAGATGCTTCGTCCACACCCCTCGGAGACGCCCCTGTCGACGGCCTCTGATCCTCTTCGCCGACACCTTCCTCAACCCTACTAGAGCCACTTCGCCGACACCATCGTCAACCCTACCAGAGTAGCTTCGCCTATACCATTGTCAACCCTACCGGAGCTGCTTTGCCAACTCACAAGTCCAAGGCCTCAGATCCGCTTCGTTACACCCTCATCCAACCTACCGGAGCAGCTTATGACTCCCCGTCCACAGCCGCAGATCCGCATCTGTAACATCCCAAAATTCTAAATTTTGGAATGTTATAAACAAATAGATAGTTTTGATTGATTGTTTGATTGATTGAGTGAAATTCGAAACTTTTTGAAAGTTAAATGAGAGGGAATAAAAGGACTTTCCCAAACTTTCAATATCTTTTACGATCTCCGTGAGTTCAAATTCTTTTCAAACACAAAACCCTGGAGAGAAGATGACATGACTTCTTCCATTTTTTTACATGACAAGGGGTGTTGAAAATATTTGAATTTCATTTGGGAAATATTTCCAACCCAGGAACTTTATGCAACTCAATGATTTTCACGAGCGAAGATAAAATGACTTCTTCAAAACATATGAAATATGAGTTGGGAGTTTCAAAGAATTAAATTCAAAGTTCGTTTGAATATATTTTCAATTTGGAGTTATTTGAGTTATGTTTTTTATTTGTCTGAGAAAACGTTTTATAAAAAAAAAGAAACTCCCTCCTCCGACTGGGCCGGCCCAGCTCCCAGGCCAGGTCACGGCCCAGCCCAGCGCGCCGCCGCCTTCCTCCTCACATGCCCCAGCGGGACTCGCCGGAGTCCGCCGCCCCCACGTCGCCCGTCGCCCCCTTCCCCACGCCACCGCCCTCCCCTGCCCCTTTAAAAGGCCAGCCCCGACGGCGCCGCCCCACTTTTCCTCCTCTCGCCTCGCCTCTCTCCACATCTCGCGCCGCCGCCGCATCCCACCGCCCCGTCTCGCCGGAGCCGCCGTCGCCTCGCTCCGTCCCGTCGCC
>NC_057810.1:304167436-304189131 GCF_018294505.1 Triticum aestivum | reverse complement strand
GCCGAGGACCGCTGCCGACGCCGCCATCCTTTTCGCCTCGCCTCACCGCCCCTCCCCGACCCGTTCGCCGCCCTCCTGGACGACCGGAGCCGCCGCCGCCGCGTCGCTCCGCCTCACCGCCGCACTTCGTCGGGAACCGCCGCCGCCGCCGGTTTGTTCGCCCGAACCGGTATAAACCGATTTAACCACCCCGGTTTTCCTTCGGGTTTTTTTTGGTTTATTAAATTAGGATTTGTTATTTAGCGAACGTTCATTAGTTAAGCCTCTGTAGTGGACGAATTCGTCACTTATGCTTCTGTAGCGAATGTTCGTTTGATAGGATTTTTCTTTTTATTTTAGTTTTCGGCCAGGGACCCGTCTGTGATGATTTTAATTACAGATTGGCCCCTGTTTTTCAAACGTTCACAACTTTTTGCTCGTTTGTCCAAATCCAACAAAACCAACGTCCACTTCTTTGTTATGATCCCCTCTATCCAGTAAAACAACTTAAACATGGTTTTGAAAGTTTAAAATTTGAATTCAAATAGTTTTGTATTTGAACTTCGTTTGATCGTAACTTGAGTTTTATAACTCTGATTTGAGTGATTTTTTTTGCAACTCGAAGCTCTTGACCTAAACTTTCTGATAAGGCCAAATTTACATAATTTTGGTACTGTTAGAACCTGTTTTATGTTGCAAGAGTTATTTGCTTGGTTTTGATGTATTCCGAGTTGTTTCTTCGTTCTTTCCGATCTTTTGAGTGATTGCTTATGTGTGGTTACTATTGTTTGCTTACCATAGATTGACCGGAGTGTGACGAGTAGATCTATCAAGAGTTTTGCGTGCGAATCATCTTCATCAACATTGCAAGCAAGTTCACACTTTGATCATACCTTTTCTCATACCCAGTTTTTATTGCATTAGTTCAATCCTCAAACATTACATGATTAGGATCTAATTAACTTGTGGGTTTTGGGAAGTAGATTGAGGTAGCACCTATTACCTGTTTTATTATCAAACCCTTGGGAGTTACTTCTACGTTTGCTTATTATGCCATGCTATGCTAGTAGACGTGGATTGGGTGAGTGAATTTCCATGATAGATGTGAGATTGTTAATTAATGGTTTATTTAAGGTGGCAACTTAAACACACATCTGGGTGGATTGAGGCACCTGGTTACTCTAGGACTTGCCTGTCTAGGCACCTGGGTTTCCAGGACTTGCCTGTTTTTCTTCGAACCGCCACCCAGGCTCAAAGGGATCATGAGATTATTCAAACTAGAAACTTCTATGTGCAGCCACATGCTATTATGGGCTCTAGCATAGTTAACTAAATTGTGCGAACTCTTACGGGGTGGACTAGCAGATGTAGGGGATGTAGGTTGGTATGGTCTACCCCTATGTAAGGTGCAAGTGCTTCTGATAGACTAGGTCTCGGTCATCCGTTTCTCAAACACCATGTAGTGCGAGAAAACAAGCGGAGGCGATCGAGTCATGTGGGGAAAAGTGCGCAAACCTCTGCAGAGTGTATAAACTAATCATGGTTAGACGTGTCCCCGGTTATGGACATCTTGAGTATCTAGTACCTGGATATCATGTGAATCTCATCATGTTACTTCTAAATTAATATTGTTGGGTTTTAATGAGTACTTTTAATTGGGATTGAGAATGTTGTCAACCATTCTCAATGTTTAACAACCACCATGATAGTTAAACAAATTTATTCCTTTGCAGTAGGGAAAAATTGGCTTTTCGCAAAAACATTATAACCATATAGCCTCCACCAGCCATATATGCATGTAGTGATAGCCTTTATTCATCATTGCTCTATGGTGTGAATTTGCCAGTACATTCAATGTACTGACCCTCTGTGGCTGCAACGTCTCATGTTGCAGGATCTTACGACGAGTAAGTGATACGTTAGGGTTACGATTTCCTATACTCAACTTTGCCGTTGGTGTTGATGGGAATCCACAACCTTGTTGCTTCCGCTATTTTGGATTGAGGTAATAGTTTTTATGTTATTTTATACATGTGATTTACCTCTGTTATAAATCCTCGAGTACTATGTGTGTCGGCATACCGATCCAGGGATGACACGTAAGCACAGAGACTTGACCCATTCGGGTCGGGTCGCTACAAGATGGTATCAGAGCACATGTTGACTATAGGACGTGACCCTAGAAACTGGTAAACCCATAGGAAAGATTTTTCTCTACAAACTTTCTTTTCAAAAGAATCTTTTACCTCTCTTCTCTTCTGAGCTTATTCAAATATTCCCTTTTAGTGAGACTATACCCTTTTCCCCTTTTGACCCTTCGAAGATTCGACTGATGAGACCACTCCAAGAAGGACCAGATATCAAACAACTAAGACCACTTCGGAATGAAGAGGATTTTACCGAGCAATATGATGATGGAAACTACGACGGATAAAGACTTTGAAGACTAGGAGAATATGAAGAATTTCCAGATTTGGTATGACCAAGGAAGGCTACACTTATGGAACTTGACAGACTATGGAAGCTGTCAATACCCGATATCAAGATGTATCAGGGAAAGACGGGAACATGGGGCATTAGAACTCAAAGTTTTGTGTCATTGTGCAGAGTTAAGCATGCATATGCATGGAAGGATTGGATGGTAGAAGGTTGATGGAGCATCTGTCAGCAAAGGATGCAGTTTTAACCTTAGCCGGTGTATCACCAGGATCTGGAGTACTACATCAAGAAGTTTAGGGTGGACCTTCGGGAAGTTGTATTTGATAAGGAAGCAGTTTGTGAGAATTCAGGAACCTGAAGCTGAAAGTAGCCAAGCTGGAGGAGCAAGACATCGAGATGCCGAAGATTTGTCAGGAACTGAAGGACAGTAGGACCAAGGATCATGTCAAGGATGTTGAAACCGGAAGTTTGGAAATGCAACTCCAGAAATATTGAAGGACGTCATGAGAGACTTCGTGTTAATAGAGATGATTTGGCAAAAGAACTTGAGAAGGACAAGCATGATCAGAAGATGCCATCGGAGACATGAACAAGACTTGAAGAGTTTGCGACTTTGGAGATTTATTGACCATTAGAAGACCCAACCCCTGTTATATACCTACGTTAGATGCAACGATTGTGAGCTGTCATTTGTTTGTTGTTTTTTCCGACAGCCACAATAAAATCTGCCTTTTCAAAAAACCTTTGTTTGTACTGTGTGCATCCCTCTCGATCTCTCTTATCCCACACCAAACCCATGGACGCAATAGAGGATGAATGGAGATGAGCTCATATTTTCTGGACCGTTGGGTCAATTGGAGATGGACCAATGGATTCAGAACATGGAGGATCACATGGAGAATAACCCTATAGCCGAAAAGGATATGGCCCAGCATGCTCTTCAATGCTTTGAAAGAGGTGTTGCTACTTGGTGGAGGATGTACCAAAACATCAATGGATGGCAAGGAGTAACCACTTGGAAATAATTTAAGTTGACTTTGTCAAAATCTAGGTTTGTGTCCCAGAAGCTGAAGCCTTACAGAAAGGATATGAAGAAACCTTGTGCATGCAAGCTCTGTGGAGAAATAGGACACACCCATAAGGAAAACAAGGACGAATACCCTCATAAGCGAGGGATTACCAAAGGAAGTTAGCCGAGGATCTCGGGGAACTTCGGTTGGAGATTGTTCCCAAAGGTTTTGTTGCAGCAATGGAAGTTCAGTCTACATTGTTGGGAAGGATTCGTGAAGTTCAGAAGTATGACAAAGAGATTGCTGAGATAAAAGAGAGGATGAGCAAAGGAAAAGCCAAAGGTTTTCTTAAGGATGAGCACGACATCTTATGGTTCGAGGACCGTGTATATGTGCTCAATAATGCAAAGATCAGGAAGTAAATACTTCAAGAGGCTTATGACTCACCATACTCGATTCGCCCTGGAAACACCAAGATGTATTTGGATTTGAAGGAGTGTTTCTGGTGAACTGGTATGAAGAAGGATATTGCGGAGTACGTAGGTGATGTATGCCAGAGAGAGTAAAAGCAGAGCGTTAGAAGCCAGCAGGATTACTACAGCCTATGCCGATACCCGAATGGAAGTGGGGATAAGCTTGGCATGGGTTTCATTACCAGATTTCCCAGAACCCGAATGGGACATGATTCTATCTGGGTAGTAGTTGATTCGCTTGACCAAAGTGGCTCACTTTATCCCAGTGAAAACTACCTATACAACTGCGAAGTTGGCCAAGATATATTTGACCAGGATCGTATGTCTGCATGGAGTTCCGAGGACCAACGTAGAGGAAAATGGTTTACCTCAAAGTTTTGGAATCAGCTGCACCACACTTTGGGTACTAGGCTAGAGTTCAGTACAGCCTTTCATCCGCAGACAGATGGATAGATCGAGAGAGTCAATAATATTCTGGAAGACTTGTTGAGAGCATGTGCTAAATTATGGATCTAGTAGGAATGATAATCTACCTTACGCGGAGTTCTCATACAACAACAGTTACCAAGCCAATTTGAAGATGGCCCCTTTTAAGGTTTTGAATGGAGAAGGAGCCAGACACCGTTGATGTGGGATGAAGTTGGAGAACGTCAGTTGTTTGGATCAAATGTGATCAAGGATCAAGAGAATGTTAAGTTGCTTCGAGATAGACTGAAGGTAGCTCAGTCCTGGCAGAAGAGATATGCAGACTCAAAAACACAAGGAAGTAGTCTATGAAATCGGAGACAGAGCATGTCTTCGTGTGTGCCCTCTGCAAGGAATTAAACTATTTGGAGTTAAGGGAAAGTTAGCCCTGAGATTTGTAGAACCATACCGAGTCTTGGAGCGTATGGGAGAAGTGGCCAACAAGTTGGAGTCACCCGAAGGACTGTCAGGAGTTCATGATGTGTTTCATGTTTCCCAGTTGAAGAAGTGCCATGCAGAGATGGCCAATATTCCCCTGTAAGGATGCTTGACCCTAGAAAGGATAATGATGTTCCACGAAGCGGAGTATGGACTTCATAAGTATAAGTTTTTATCTCGGTATGTGGGACATCCCACGAGGATGAAGAGATGAATTACTATTGGATATAAAGGAGGTATGATGTTGGAAATATGGATCAATGGAAATTCCATGATGAGTCTGAGTAATCATGTCCTAGTTTGGTGCAAATAGAAGGAAGAAGGACATTACAATTGGATGGATTTTGAGTATGCTAGGAAGATGGAAGTTGAATGTTGGAATAACGATCAGTTGCCCAGAGGATGAGTTCAAGGTTTACAAGTGATGAGATGGGCCATAACCCACAGGCCCCAAGACCTGCCAAGAAGCAAGCACACTCTTGTTGAAGGAGAAATCCGGGAAGAAGAGGATATGCCTTTATCAACCGACAATCTTATAGGAGTTTACGCAAAACCTAAGAGTGGTGAAGGACCCATAGATGTTTATTTGGCTTGCAGAATCAATGGATTATCCGAACTTGGTTCGTCGACAAGAGAAATTATGCAATGCTTTTGAGGATGACCGAGTGCTAGAATGCGAGATTTGCTAAACCATGTACAAGATAATGATTTGGGTGTGGGATGGATTGATCACCCATACCGACTTACTCTTATTATTCGCCTTGCTATGTGGGATGGTAAATCTGAGTGACTTACCTATAGTAGAGAGACGACGATCAAAACCTTGTTTGAACCTTAGAATGGTATAAGTATTTTCCCTTGTACAAGGCCGCTGTTGCGAAACGTAGGTCATACGGTGAGGCAACCCAGACCCATTTCCTGCAGGAGCAACCATAAATTGTTGACCACCATGAGATATCGATAGTTGTTTAGTATTGGCACCAGACCCGTCTGATAAGAAGACCCGGTCTCGGAATAACCGTACCAAGATGAAAGGACAGAAGAATTGAGGAAAAGGTTATGCCACCACCGCAAGAGCCCAGAGAAGGAATTATCCAGAGGGTTTAAGAAGATCAACACTGCCAACAATAAGGATGGAGTATAAGAGTTTTGACGGAACCGTAACTATGCTTTTAAGGGTGGTAGCACCCCAGACCTCGCGTGATGATCGATGGATTTCGAGAAGACCCCCAAACCCTAACCTATTTCTTTCTAGCCTCTCTGAATCTGGAGGACGAGATTCATTTTAAGGGTGGTAGGTTTGTAACATCCCAAAATTCTAAATTTTGGAATGTTATAAACAAATAGATAGTTTTGATTGATTGTTTGTTTGATTGATTGATTGAGTGAAATTCGAAACTTTTTGAAAGTTAAATGAGAGGGAATAAAAGGACTTTCCCAACTTTCAGTTTCTTTTATGATCTCTGTGAGTTCAAATTCTTTTGAAACACAAAACCCTGGAGAGAAGATGACATGACTTCTTCCATTTATTTAAATGACAAGGGGTGTTGAAAATATTTGAATTTCATTTGGGAAATATTTCCAACCCAGGAACTTTATGCAACTCAATGATTTTCACGAGCGAAGATAAAATGACTTCTTCAAAACATATGAAATATGAGTTGGGAGTTTCAAAGAATTAAATTCAAAGTTCGTTTGAATTTATTTTCAATTTGGAGTTATTTGAGTTTTATTCAAATTATTTTTCTCCAAAAAATAAAATATATGGAAAATAGGGTAACATGATTCCCTACATCGGAAAATTGGAGAGAAATAAATTTGAATTAATTTGGTATTTTAAAAATGATTTTTATTGGATTTTACTAGGGCAAAAGCACTCTTTGCTTTATTTGAATTTGTGTGTATTTTGTTTGACTTTAGAAAAATGTTCAAGTCGTAGAAAATCTTTTTCTGAAAATTTTGATATATTATATGCCTATATAATATATCTTTTCTATTCTGTTTTTTTTATTTGTCTGAGAAAACGTTTTATATATAAAAAAGAAACTCCCTCCTCCGACTGGGCCGGCCCAGCTCCCAGGCCAGGTCACGGCCCAGCCCAGCGCGCCGCTGCCTTCCTCCTCGCATGCCCCAGCGGGACTCGCCGGAGTCCGCCGCCCCCACGGCGCCCGTCGCCCCCTTCCCACGCCACCGCCCTCCCCTGCCCCTTTAAAAGGCCAGCCCCGACGCCGCCGCCCCTCTTTTCCTCCTCTCGCCTCGCCTCTCTCCACATCTCACGCCGCCGCCGCATCACACCGCCCCGTCTCGCAGGAGCCGCTGTCGCCTCGCTCTGTCCCGTCGCCGAGGACCGCCGCCGATGCCGCCATCCTTTTCGCCTCGCCGCGCCGCCCCTCCCCGACCCCTTCGCCGCCCTCCTGGACGACTGGAGCCGCCGCCCCGGCCGGATCCGAGCCGCCGCCACCGCGTTGCTCTGCCTCGCCGCCGGGCACCGCCGCCGCCGCCGGTTTGTTCGCCCGAACCGGTATAAACCGATTTAACCACCCCGGTTTTCCTTCGGGTTTTTTTTGGTTTATTAAATTAGGTTTTGTTATTTAGCGAACGTTCATTAGTTAAGCCTCTGTAGTGGATGAATTCGTCGCTTATGCTTCTGTATCGAACGTTCGTTTTATAGGATTTTTCTTTTTTATTTTAGTTTTCGGCCAGGGACCCGTCTGTGATGATTTTAATTACAGATTGGCCCCTGTTTTTCAAACGCTCACAACTTTTTGCTCGTTTGTCCAAATCCAACAAAACCAACGTCCACTTCTTTGTTATGATCCCCTCTATCCAGTAAAACAATTTAAACATGGTTTTGAAAGTTTAAAATTTGAATTCAAATAGTTTTGTATTTGAACTTCGTTTGATCGTAACTTGAGTTTTATAACTCTGATTTGAGTGATTTTTTTTGCAACTCGAAGCTCTTGACCTAAACTTTCTGATAAGGCCAAATTTACATAATTTTGGTACTGTTAGAACCTGTTTTATGTTGCAAGAGTTATTTGCTTGGTTTTAATGTTTTCCGAGTTGTTTCTTCGTTCTTTCCGATCTTTTGAGTGATTGCTTATGTGTGGTTACTATTGTTTGCTTACCATAGATTGACCGGAGTGTGACGAGTAGATCTATCAAGAGTTTTGAGTGCGAATCATCTTCATCAACATTGCAAGCAAGTTCACACTTTGATCATACCTTTTCTCATACCCAGTTTTTATTGCATTAGTTCAATCCTCAAACATTGCATGATTAAGATCTAATTAACTTGTGGGTTTTGGGAAGTAGATTGAGGTAGCACCTATTACCTGTTTTATTATCAAACCCTTGGGAGTTACTTCTACGTTTGCTTATTATGCCATGCTATGCTAGTAGACGTGGATTGGGTGAGTGAATTTCCATGACAGATGTGAGATTGTTAATTAATGGTTTATTTAAGGTGGCAACTTAAACACACATCTGGGTGGATTGAGGCACCTGGTTACTCCAGGACTTGCCTGTCTAGGCACCTGGGTTTCCAGGACTTGCCTGTTTTTCTTCGGACCGCCACCCAGGCTCAAAGGGATCATGAGATTATTCAAACTAGAAACTTTCGTGTGCAGCCACATGCTATTATGGGCTCTAGCATAGTTGACTAAGTTGTGCGAACTCTTACAGGGTGGACTAGCAGATGTAGGGGATGTAGGTTGGTACGGTCTACCCCTATGTAAGGTGCAAGTGCTTCTGAAAGACTATGTCTCCGTCATCCGTTTCTCAAACACCATGTAGTGCGAGAAAACAAGCGGAGGCGATCGAGTCATGTGGGGAAAAATGCGCAAACCTCTGCAGAGTGTATAAACTAATCATGGTTAGCCATGTCCCCGGTTATGGACATCTTGAGTATCTAGTACCTGGATATCATATGAATCTCATCATGTTACTTCTAAATTAATATTTTTGGGTTTTAATGAGTACTTTTAATTGGGATTGAGAATGTTGTCAACCATTCTCAATGTTTAACAACCACCATGATAGTTAAATAAATTTATTCCTTTGTAGTAGGGAAAATTTGGCTTTTCGCAAAAACATTATAACCATATAGCCTCCACTAGCCATATATGCATGTAGTGATAGCCTTTATTCATCATTGCTCTATGGTGTGAATTTGCCAGTACATTCAATGTACTGACCCTCTATGGCTGCAACGTCTCATGTTGCAGGATCTTACGACGAGTAAGTGATACGTTAGGGTTACGATTTCCTATACTCAACTTTGCCATTGGTGTTGATGGGAATCCACAACCTTGTTGCTTCCGCTATTTTGGATTGAGGTAATAGTTTTTATGTTATCCTATACATGTGATTTACCTCTGTTATAAATCCTCGAGTACTGTGTGTGTCAGCATACCGATCCAGGGATGACACGTAAGCACAGAGACTTGACCCATTCGGGTCGGGTCGCTACAGCATCGTCGACACCATCCTTAACCCAACCACCGGAGCAACTTCACTGATGTCCTTGTCCACGACCACCGATCCACTTCGCCCACACCGTAGTCCACCCTACCGGAGCCGCTCCACAACACCCTACTCGACGGTTCTAGATCTCCTTAGCGGACCCTGACAGCCAGGGCAGCGTCATCACCCTTGACGTTTCTAACCTGATTCCCACCATCTGGCAAGATGCCAAGCACTCGCCACTGCCTAGGTACTTGTCACCTTTAAACCCGTCCAACATCACCTGCCCGATGTACTTCAAATATACTAACAGGCCGTTGTTACCTATTATGCAGCTGGCAAAAACTACAAGGACGATGTTTCTTCTGGATCTAACAACTTGGCCAACCAAGGTCCTGGACTGAGGCATTGCTATGATCTTGTAAGTGCGTCTCTCTCTTGTATTGTTGTGTGCCTGCCGGCGTGCTTTGCTAGGATTTTCGACTAGTAATTCCTTTGTGCATACAATGATTTCTATTACTGGCTGCTAAATTAGATATGTAGATGTCATACATGATACTACCTCGTACCTCTGTTCCTAAATATAAGTCTTTCTAGAGATTCCACTATAGGCTACATACGGAGCAAAATGAGTGAATCTACACTCGAAAATGCATCTATATACAACTGTATGTGGTCCGTACTGGAATCTCTATAAAGACATATATTTAGGAACAGAGGCAGTACATTACACAAAATCATAGGTAGCATGTAGGAATTCTAGTGCACTACATTAGGCTCCCTTAGAGTGCCTGCTAGTCCAGCACACAGAGTCATGGCTAGTTTATGCTACGCACACAATCATTAATCGGTGGTTTAAATATGCGCAAGGGATATGCAATGTATTGTCATGTAGAGATGTCTGAAATTAGCCGTGTCAACTTGCAGATAGGGTTACACAATGAAAAAGTACAAGATGTGTGTGGCAATTTCATGGAACATCGCAAAAAAAGGAGAGGCAATGGTGAGCGTATACAGTGTACTATGGTAGTTCACTCCTCCATTGCAATCATCGTGACATGTTATTTGTATGCCAGTTCTATTGGCCAAGTTTCTTAGGGACAGTTATTATGAGTTATCCTAAGAAAATAAGCACCTGTGAATATAAGTTCCATGTAATAAGCCAACCAGTTCTTTTCATTGCCTTCCTTTTCAGGTTATCTTTGGTGTGATCAGTGAAAAGTATAGATTGAATTATATCTTTTCATTTTGCTGCCCATATGAAAATTAATTTGACTTGCAAACATCACAAATTGAACCCAGTGCAGTAATTAATATGATAGGAAAATAGACCATCACTATTTGTTCAAAATGCAAATACAAATATACCATCTAGTTGGTACAATCTAGTTTGGTCAATGTCTTCCATAGAGATCCCATTGCCTAATTTAAAGGAAGAACGCATGACCCACATTTAAATGAAGAACAATTATTTATTGAAATTCGATGGTCCAAGTGGATGGTTATTATCATATAGCAGCACCACATGAAAGCATCATATAGCAGTAGCAGCAGCTCATGGCAACTCATCATACGGCAGCAGCAGCAGCAGTATGCAATTCATCATATACCAGTAGCAGCTCATAGCAATTCATCATATAGTAGCAGCTCATAGCAATTCATCATATAGCAGCAGCAGGAGCAGCTCATAGCAATTCATCATACAACAGCAGTAGGAGCAACATATAGCAACTCATCATATATCAGCAGCAGCAACTCATAGCAATTCATCATATATCAACAATAGCTTATAGCAATTCATCATATAGCAGCAGCAGGAGCAGCTCATAGCAATGCATCATATAGCAGCAGCAGAAGTAGCTCATTGCAATTCATCGTATAGTGGATCAGAATGAAAATTTGGCAAAAAATCAGAGTAGATCCTCACCTTGTTGGATGAGCTCATCCTTCAACAACACCTCAAGGCCATGGCCTGGGAGGAGGGGAGGGGGAATAAGGTGCCTTCCGTCGCAGTGTGGCATTAGCCGTAGTTGTGCCAGTGGCGATGGCTCGCTGGAGGAACCCTAGTGCTGCAGGCAGGGGATCGAGGTAGAGGGAAAGGGGAGAGGAGATGCAAGTGGGCAGGGCAATGAGCGCTTGCGTGTTTGTTTTTACTTGAGGGTCAGGTGTGATGCGGGCGTGGGCAGTTGCATTTTGAGTGTAATATAGGCACACAATAGAGTCATTTCACTATTCCCCTTCCCATCAATTTTTAGTGAGCTTCTACCCAAAACACCCCCCTCCAAAGCGAAATAAGTTAAGCCCAAGCGTGTAACTCAAAAATGACTTCTTTACATCTTTTATGGCTTATTTTGCCAATAAGCCCTGAAAAGGCGGAATCGAACTGGCCCTTAACATGCAATTCAATTGTGCGTGCAATGATGAATCATTCCTGCCTGCTATAGTGTACATTTAGGCATCATCATACATGGCATAACCTAATACATGTGCATTCCATTGTGAATCTGGAATATGCAATGTTTATGTTAGTTCATACGTTGCACATGATGTTTAAATGCCCCTTAAATCTGGTGAGTCAAGTGATGGTCTTTAGGCCTCCTTCTTTGCTTCTTTTCTTGATATGTAAGATTTACTCACACATCTATTCAATTGCTTGTTTGCATCAGCAAGCCATACTAGGACTGTTTGCTTTGATTACTTGCCGTTCTTGACCTAACACTCTAACAGAGCTTGTCAACGATTTAAACACTAATGGCTGCTGTAGTGGGGCCTTGTCTAACTCATAGGTGACATAAAGGTTTGGTTGTACACTAAAGTAGGATCTCCAAGAGTATGTGGAGATCCAGTTCGAAGGTATGCCTAGTTTTTTCATAGTGCAGACATAGTAAATGCTCATTTCATTGCGTGCAAGTGTAAGAGATGTGGCATGTTTCATTATGTGGTGTTGTTTTGTTATAATCTCATCCTTTTTGTGTTGTTCACAGACTGGAAAGTATGCATATTTATCTTCCAAGGAGACGAGTAACTAGTTTGTCTCACCTTGCAGAGGGGGTGCAATGAAGATAAGATTTGAGGATTTCCAAGTACAAGATGTTAGGTAGGAGCCGTGCAAGAGAAGTAGGAGCTGCACTGAGCCCGTTCAACCACTTAAGGTAAGTGACTGTATCCAACTCAACAGTTCAATTCCTTGTTTGTTTCGGGCATAGTTAATTTGCTCTTTTCAACTGCTTTATTTGTCCTCAATTAATGAGATGCCCAAACAATGATGCCTGGTGTTGGGTACTTCTATAACTATTAGTTGACATAGTTAAAGGCTTACCATTTAATTACTCTGCTGAAGTGTGCCTGAACCTTTGAAGTCCATTAACCAACTATTATTGCATGAGGCTCACAATCTAGTTTATACTAGGCTAATGATTGCATAATTTTGCCTGTTGTAGTAGGTTTGTATGAATCCCTCTGCTGTTCATTATGCTCCTTAAGACTTTAATTGAGCTACAGAGTGGCCAACTGCTTGCTTACTTATACACAACGTGTTGTCTAAATTTGTAACTTGTCTGTGTTTTGGATTGGGCCCCAACATCATGCTCCTCTGGTGAGCTAAGAGAGATTTCTGTATGCCGGCTGCACAGACTACCTTTTTTATAATTTTTAAAATATCACCTGCTTATGCTTCATGATGTGTAACATTATTGTTAGTCCTATTTTGCCATGTACAAAATAGTCTGTCTTGCTTGCTTCACTGTTGTAACTATACTTTTGCCCTAGTCATGTGTACTTACAGAAACATTTCAGGATGAAGTGACATCAACACAAAGATCTACAAGCAGTGCGGCATGGCCGTTACCGAATGATTATGGACTGGAAATGGAATGTGTTGATGTTCTCAAGCATCAACTAGAGGTGGCAAGACAACGTGTACATGATTCTCAACGTACAATCAACAAGTTGAGACTGGACATGCAGGTATTAGATGCAGGAGTCAAAAAAATGAAACAAGACACTGAGGTAACCACGAAGGAATTGGAGATTTTGCAGACTGAAATTTGTGCTATCTAAATCCGGCAAATCCTATTTTCTAAAGAGATTATAGTTCAAATGGTAAGTTCTGTTGATGGATGTCCATGATGTATGAGCTTTATTTGTTCAGTGTATGTAATTTGCTATTTGTGCAGGCTTTATTATCACTGGTGCCGAACTATAATGCCCAGTGGGTATATTCAGCTGTAATTTCTTTATTGTATAATGTAGGATTATTCCACGTTTATATGCCTTAGTCTTTTTACAGTATAGTGTATGTTTTTAGAGGTGATAATATAGAGTAGGATAATTCTTGAATATGCTATATCGTTGAAACGGGGCCAACACACCCGAACATTTCCTGGACGCCATACAAACGAACAAACATGTGTAGTCAAAGTGGGCCTTAATTGGGCTGGTCAAAATAATATTAAGTGGATCCCAAATGATGTGGCCCACTGTAACAACGGCTCTTAGCAGGCTGTTAATAGGCCTAAAGCTCGATAGGGCCATATAAATGGAAATGGCCCGCGGGCCTTTAGCAGGCCGAAATAAATGTCAATTTTGTCTCGGCCCTTTTACTTTATGGGCCAGTAAGAGGCCGAAAGTTTTATGGGCCAGAGGAGGCCCAATTTGCAAACTAGGCTTTTAACGGGCCGAAAGTCGCGTTGGGAAGAAATGATGCCCTGCGGAAAGTGGGCCCCTAATGGACCAAAAGTCAAAGGCCCAACTGTTGTGCGGACCATTAACAGGCCGAGAGACAAAATGGTCTAAGAGTTGACCCATTTACCGAATGGGCCGAGGATAGGCCTAAAGTCACAGCGGGCTAGAATTGGCTCAACTGCAGAATAGGCCGAGAAAAGGCCAAAAGACGTTCCGGGCCGTTAATGTGCTGGAACTGATGATGGGCTACTAACAGGCCGAAAGAAGCTCAGGCCGCAATTGGGCCCAAAAACATAGCGGGCCATTAACGGGCTTAAACTGACGATGGGCTGGAAATTGTCAAATCTAGAATGGGCCTTTGATGGGTCGATTCTGTGTAACTTGTATGGGCCGTACTTGTAAATGTGCCTGACTCAAGTAGGCCGCTAATGGGCCGGCCCGCTTATTTTGACAGGCCCGGCCTTTTCATCGGAATGGGCCTTTGTTGGGACATGCCACATGTCGACGTATCATAGGCGCATCATGTCCAATGAGTGGATGACATCTATCCCAACGGTGAGCCAACACGTGTTTCCTTCGGCCGATGAGAATTTTACACGTGGAAAATCCCCATTGGTCTGGGCTGTTAACGGGTTATCGGATCCAAAACCGGACCCGATAGCTTAACGGCAAGCTGTTACGGTGGATGCCACATGTTGGTCACCCTTGATGAAAGCACTTCTATGACGCGCGATTTATCGTCATGGAAGTGGACACTTCCGTGATGATAATTTTTGTTATGTCATGGAACACTTCTACGACAACACAGGTATGACTATCTTGATTCTGTCATAAAATCATCATGGATGTACATGCATGACAGAAAACATGACCTACTGTGACAAACACGTATCATCACGGAAGTGCATTTTTTTGTAGTGGATTAACGGTCTAGTTATCGATTGCCTAGGGACAAATATCTTTCTTGTGACAAAAATCTCTCTTCTAAAACTAACTTAGTTCTTCCTTTATTAAATAGCCCCCAACTTTTATTTACGTGCTCTTTATTATCTTGCAAGCCTAACCTACAACACCTACAAATTACTTCTAGTTTCATACTTGTTCTAGGTAAAGCAAAGTTAAGCGTGCGTAAAGTTGTATTGGTGGTCGATAGAACTTGAGGGAATATTTGTTCTACCTTTAGCTCCTCATTGGGTTTGACACTCTTACTTATCGAGAAAGGCTACAATTGATCCCCTATACTTGTGGGTTATCACATGCCCACCAATCATGAAGTTTGAGAGGTAATCTTGATTAAACTGCTTTGGGAACCATTGCAAACGAAAAAGATTCAGACATTGTCATCTAACACAACTCATTATGGGCAGTAAAAAGAAGGCTGCAGAGTTCTTACTTACCATCCTGCAGTTCACTGTTATCTTTGATAAAGTGTAAACAAATTGTTTAATTGCCATCTTTTGACCCATTTTACTAACAATCATTATCAGTTTCCTCACTTGATGTTGGTTCATCAATATCTCATTGCCCCATACGCAGAAAGCGCCAAAGTGTGGATTGATACGTCTCCAACGTATCTATAATTTATGAAGTATTCATGCC
This sequence comes from Triticum aestivum, assembly GCF_018294505.1. Classification (NCBI taxonomy): domain Eukaryota; kingdom Viridiplantae; phylum Streptophyta; class Magnoliopsida; order Poales; family Poaceae; genus Triticum; species Triticum aestivum. The sequence goes on along the minus strand of NC_057810.1, from coordinate 304,173,581 downwards.
ATGTTTACAATAATTGTATATGGTTTTGGTATGATTTGCATGGAACTAACCCGGACTGACGCTGTTTTCAGCAGAACTACCGTGGTGTTGTTGTTTTTTGTGCAGAAATGAAAGTTCTCCAAATGAGCAGATACTTTTTGACTTTTTTTTGGAACAAAAGGGACCCTCAAAGCTTCGTGGAAGGACCAGAAGGTGAAGAAGTAGGGCAAAAGACATCGGGGCACGCCTGAGGGGCCGGGCTTGCTCCAGTTGGTTGTGCTCACCTCGAGGCCCATCTTCGCGTGAAACCAACACCAAAAAATCCTATAAATGAGAAACCATCAGAAATAACCCTAGATTAGAAGTTCCGCCGTCGCAAGCCTCTGTAGCCACGAAAAACCAATCTAGACCCCGTTCCGGCACTCCGTCGGAGGGGGAAATCATCACCGGTGGCCATCTTCATCATCCCGGCGGCCACCATGATGAGGTGGGAGTAGTCCACCCTCGGGGCTGAGGGTTTGTACCAGTAGCTATGTGTTTAATCTCTCCCTCTCGTGTTCTTGAGATGTCCCGATCTTGATGTATCGCGGGCTTTGTTAATATAGTCCTATCATATGGTGTTTTCCCCTCTCTATCTTATTGTGAATTGAGTTTTCCCTTTGAGATTTCGTTTTATCGGATTGAATACTTTTATGGATTTGAGAGCACCTGATGTATGTCTTGCTATGAATACCCGTGGTGACAATGGGGTATCATATTGATTCACTTGATATGTGTTTTGGCACTCAACTCGCGGATTCCTGAGGTGACATTGGGGTAATCTATGCATAGGGGTTGATGCACGTTCTCGTCTTTTGTTTCTCTGGTAGAAATCTTGGGGCACTCTTTGAGGTTCTTTGTGTTGGATCGAGTATTATGAATCTAAATTTGCTTTGGTGTTATTTTAGTATGAACTCTTGATAGATCAATCGGAAAGAATAACTTGGTGTTATTTTTGTACGAAATCTTGGATAGATCAATTGGAAAGAATAGCTACAAACAATTTCTTCTTATGTTGTCCACTAGATAGGAACTTTGGAGTGATTCTTCATCGCACGTTGAGGGATAGTTATATGATCCAATTATATTAGCATTGTTGAGAGATTGCACTAGTGAAAGTACGGACCCTGGGCCACATTTTCAAGCATTGCAATACCGTTTGTGCTCACTTTTGTTACTTGCTACCTTGCTGTTTTTTATTGTTCCTATCACAAAAATCAATATCAACTATCATTACTACACTTTTATCACCATCTCTTCTCCGAACTAGTGCACCTATACAATTTGCCATTGTATTTGGTGTGTTAAGGACACAAGAGACTTTTTGTTATTTGGCTGTAGGGTCGTTTGAGAGAGACCATCGTCATCCTACGCCTCCCACTGATTGATAAACCTTAGGTAATCCACTTGAGGGAAAATTGCTACTAGCCTACAAAACTCTGCGCTTGGAGGCCCAACACAAGTCTACAAGAACAAGTTCTGTAGTAGACATCACGGATCTTTCACTGGTGCAAGGATGTCCTATACAAACGGTTTTTTACCCCCTTTCTGCGATGAAGTTTTAAACCGTCGCCTAGTCTGTGTGCGCGATAGGGGGCCCCTTCCCACACGACCCAGAAACCGTCGGGGACAGGCTGTCTGGTCGCACACGCGGGGCAAAATGAGCTCGTGTGTGATTGGGCAAGGCATCAGAGACAATTATACATGCTCAATCGTTTCCGTTCGTATGTACATCCCACACAGTGAATCTTGGAAAAACATTTTCGTTCGTATGTATATCACACACAAGTTTTTATGTGGAAATGTTTGTGCAAGGTGGCCTTACGCAAACAGTTCGTTGGCGGAAGCCGTGTGTGATTGTTAATTGGTGCAACATGCCTACTTTCTAGAAACCGTGTGGGTTGTTTGAGTTCATCACCCACGATGTTGTGAGAGAAACCGTCTGCAATAGAAAACCCCAATAAGCCGGGTAATTGGCCTATTATTGATAATCCATGTTGTATTCAAATTGACATTTCTTATAAAACACACCATATATTTCATATCCGTATAACAACAACCAGGATTTCATAATCAAATTACATCATATATCTTCATCACTCAGTTACACCATATAGGGATATATCTAGCTATGCCATTACACAACAGCACCAAGTTTCACATGCAACATTGAAAACCTTTGGAAAGTAGCATCATACACAGTAAATAGACAGATGAATCTCATCTAAGAAACTGCAGAAGCGGAAGGCGGATATTGAGCCTTCAGTGATGTTGAATGTCCTTGCAACTTTAGGCTAGTGGCTATGGATAATTGCCCGCCCAACCTTCGTCCTCTTGAGGAATACTCCAATATTGTAACGTGGGTGTTGAATGAATACCTTCCTCGCCTCTTGACCATGCAGGTGGTTTGAGAGGTAATCATGATGAACTGCTTTGGAAAGTACTGAAAACAAATATATGCATAAATGGTTGTTATAAATTTTAAAATGGCATAAGGTGAAAAAATAAGGTAAAAGAGTTAGTACCATCCTCTAGTTGACTGATGTCTTCTTCATTGTGCAAACAAAGATCTTGCTATTATTCGTCGCAAGTTTCTTTATCCTAACAATCTTTCTGAGTTTCTTGACTTGACTGATATTCATGGACATCTCATTTCCCATATGCAAAATGGGTCGAACAGTGGGTCTAAGCCTCTGACAGCAGGACCTATATGTGCAAGACCAAATTGTAAGAAACCTAAATATTATAATGATTCCTGCAACTGCACAATAATGTGCTATTAGCGAAAGGACCATGCATGAGCAAACCTCGATGGTAAACCGCAGTGCCTCCCATTGTTTCCCTGCAACACATATAACGAAGATCTTGATCATGTTAACTGAGAGTTGCCATACCATCAATAGAATATGTTAACAAAAAATAAAAAAATTACAGATCCAACAAATTACCTCGAGACGCATGGAAAAGCCAGTTAACCTAACCAAGCATGCTAAACAACTTGGAAATAGAGTACAGCCAAATTTGATTTATTTCTCACATGCATAACAATACAAAATTGTACCCACAACAAATGAAAATCAAATTGCATAATTGAACCGAATAGTTAACTGGACAGTAGAACAAATGAACCAAAACAGTTAACTAAGTACGCCATTGTAGAATAGAACATATACTAGAAGATAAGACAATTAACAAAACCAAGAATGCTTGAGGATTACTACGAAATGTAGCCATTGTTGGACCAAACTATTAACTGAACATTACATTTCATAATATAAGATTGCATATTAGCATTACAGAGGAAAAATCACTGGAAGGCACTGGTGGTGGCCTCGAGAAAACAACATGAACTGTATTTTAAAGTAGACAACCATGTGGTGGTGTCGACGGTGGCCTCAAAGACGAGGTGCTCCTCCAAGATCTAGCGGCTGGCACACATGGTAGCCATCGTGACCTCATCTGCGTGTGCGGCCACGATTTGCTTCTCCGCTACCAGATGCTACTGAGCTCCACGCTATACTACGTGCAAAATGGCTGTGGGAGGCGCTTAACTGGAGGAAGGGGCAGTGATTTGGGCAGAAGATGTCGCGTCGTCGGTCGGGGCATGTGGGATGGGGAAGGAGGAGGATGTTGTGGGTGGGATGTGGATTACCCGACCATATCAATGAGGCCGTGTAGCAAGAAGAAGGGTCGCCGACATCTGATACGTCTCCAACGTATCTATAATTTTTTATTGTTCCATGCTATTATATTACCCCTTTTGGATGTTTATGGGCTTTATTTTACATATTTATATCATTTTTGGGACTAACCTAGTAACCGGAGGCCCAGCCCGTATTGTTGTTTTTTGCCTATTTCAGTATTTTGAAGAAAAGGAATATCAAACGGAGTCCAAACGGAATGAAACCTTCGGGAGCATGATTTTTGGAACGAACGTGATCCAGTGCAAGTCAAGAAGAAGCCGAGGTGGCCACGAGAGGGTAGGGCACCCCCCTATAGGGCGCGCCCCCTGTCTTGTGGGCCCCTCGGGCGGCCAACGACGTACTTCTTCCTCCTATATAAGCCTACGTACCCCAAAAACATCCAGGGAGCCAACAAAACACAATTTCCACTGCCGTAACCTTCTGTATCCGCAAGATCCCATCTTGGAGCCTTCGCCGGCGCACTGCCGGAGGGGGAATTGACCACGGAGGGCTTCTACATCAACACCATAGCCCCTCCGATGAGTTGTGAGTAGTTTACCACAGACCTACGGGTCCATAGTTATTAGCTAGATGGCTTCTTCTCTCTTTTTGGATCTGAATACAATGTTCTCCCCCTCTCTTATGGAGATCTATTCGATGTAAACTCTTTTTGTGGTGTGTTTGTCGAGATCCGATGAATTGTGGGTTTATGATCAAGCTTATCTATGAATAATATTTGAATCTTCTCTGAATTCTTTTATGTATGATTGAGTTATTTTTGCAAGTCTCTTCAAATTATCAGTTTGGTTTGGTCTACTGGATTGATCTTTCTTGCCATGGGAGAAGTGCTTAGCTTTGGGTTCAATCTTGCGGTGTCCTTTCCCAGTGACAGCAGGGGCAGCAAGGCACGTATTGTAATGTTGCCATCGAGGATAAAAAGATGGGGTTTATATCATATTGCTTGAGTTTATCCCTTTACATCATGTCATCTTGCTTAAGGCGTTACTCTGTTCTTATGAACTTAATACTCTAGATGCAGGTAGGAGTCGGTCGATGTGTGGAGTAATAGTAGTAGATGCAGGCAGGATTCGGTCTACTTGTTGCACACGTGATGCCTATATACATGATCATGCCTAGATAATCTCATAATTATTCGCTTTTCTATCAATTGCTCGACAGTAATTTGTTCACCCACCGTAATACTTATGCTATCTTGATAGAAGACTCTAGGGAAACCTATAGCCCCCGGGTCTATCTCTTATCATATTTGCTTCCAATCTACTTTTATTTGCATCTTTACTTTTTGCACTCTATATTATTAAATACCCAAAACATATTTATCTTATCATACTATCTCTATCAGATCTCACTTTCGCAAGTGGTCGTGAAGGGATTGCCAACCCCTTTATTGTGTTGGTTGCGAGTTCTTTGTTTGTTTGTGTAGGTGCGTGGGACTTTTGAGGAGCCTCCTACTGGATTGATACCTTGGTTCTCAAAAACTGAGGGAAATACTTACGCTACTATTGCTGCATCACCCTTTCATCTTCAAGGAAAACCAATGCAAGCTCAAGACGTAGCAGCGTGGAGGCGACACTGCAAGAAGAAGGGTTGCCGGCAGGGAGGCGGCGCTGACAGTAAGTAGCAGTGAAGTTTTGAACTTGGAAAGCAAGGAGGAACAGTGGAAATGTGGCTTTTGGTGGGGGGTAGATAGATATTTTTTGCGGTGGTAGAAAAATTTCGCTCGGTGCTGTGAGAAACTAGCGCGCAAGTATGGTTCAAGTGCGGGTGATGGACTATAGACGACGAAGCTTCCTGCGTAAGCCAGACAAGATAGTGCTCCAAGATATTTTATATCGCATCCCAGACGATTCTTGCTAGTAAATTGTTTGTGGTATAACTGATTTTTTTCATTCTGTTTTGAAAGGGGAAATGGTGTTACGGAGGGAAAGGATGGTGTTTGAATTGCTAGAATATTTATCTGCAGTGAACAAGCAACTATATGAGTGTTATGTTAAAATTTGGAATTATTCTGGGTTCGTTTGGCCTTTTATGCATTATTTGAGTTTCTAGGCATTTAATGTGCATAATTCAAATTTGAAGTACAAGCACATGCTCCAGTGCACCAAAGTTTGTTGAAAAATCACATGTGTGTCTTTGGGTGAATTTATAGGTCCCATGTAAGAAATGAGAATGAAATTCAAACATTTGGGCGTCGTGGCTCGGCCGAAACATTGTGAAACTTGGTTTTTAAATTCCTGTAAATCCAATACTCGCGTGAAAATCATGAAACTTGGCATGGTGTCATGTCATGGCACCAATATGTTGTGGTAATTTTTTTGTCTGATTTGCGAAGGCGCACACATTAAGAACCCACAGTCATTTTGGAACAAGTTGTCACGTTACAATCAGAACTACGAGTAAGAAGAAGAAGAAGAAGAAGAAGA
>NC_057810.1:304136068-304156479 GCF_018294505.1 Triticum aestivum | reverse complement strand
AAGAGGAAGAAGAGGAAGAAGAAGAAGAGGAGGAAGAAGAAGAAGAGGAAGAGGAAGAAGAGGAAGAAGATGAAGAAGAAGAGGAAGAAGAAGAAGAGGAAGAAGAAGAAGAAGAAGAAGAAGAAGAAGAAGAAGAAAAAGAAGAAGAAGAAGAAGAAGAAGAAGAAGAAGAAGAAGAAGAAGACGGGAAGCACACCATCATCACCAACTTTGCTTTTTATAAGAGTATATATCCTGCTAGTATAAGAGTACTAGCAAGATGCCCATGCGTTGCACGGAACATCAAGATGCATTTGTATGAGTAGTTTATCTTGTGGGAGAAAAGGATGAATGAGGGAATGGCTTATTTGCAAATGTGGAGAGGCGTGTGGGTATCTTTTTGCAAAATTGCCATAGTTTCCTTCCTATCCGTCAGATATAAATCGGATGGTCTATACTGCAGGATGGCAGGCACACCATCATCAAAAAGTCAATTTTTTATAAGGGTAGAGTAGAGATAGAGATAGAGACTACTACTACCAATGTGCTGGCCCGTGCGTTACAATGGATCCAAAGTAGTAGAATAGTACTTGATCACGGGCTTGAAATATAAACACTCTAGTATTGATATACATGTGTCAGCAGACATGACACCTTGTCCATGGAAGTTGAACCACGGCGACCATCACGTTTCTTGTTTCTACCACTGCCACACCCACACGCGATTCCCACGACGCCGCTCCAACCCACGGCACGACGTCGCCCGGCATGCGCCTCATCCCTCTCGGCCCACCGCTCCTCTGCCTTTGTGTGCATGACATGCGGGCTAGCTGAACTGCGAGGACCATCAACTTTCTACCACAGCCACACCCGATTGGACGCGGTTTGCCTGCTCCGCTTGTGTGCTCCGACGCACTCCCGCACCATTGAATTTTCATCCAGCGGCTATGACACATTTCGTCCCGGGCATCAATCTTCAGCTGGAGTATTTTTGTTCTATAGGTAGTACCCGCCGGTGTGGCCATCTATGCCTCGTAACGCCTCGACGCCCAGCTATGGCACCCTCGCCATGGCCACGCCACCACCGGTCGGTTCATCTCAAATGAGTGAGTCGCCAACCACGCCACCACCATGAGAATGGCATGTGGCCAAGCCGCATTTAAGGTCCGCATGTCATTGACTCATAGACCAGCACTAAGCCACTGAAGCTCGATCTCGTGGGCCCTGAGAGGGAAATGTAACTCTTGCGACAGGCCTTGTGGTGCTCCCACAGTACGAGTTCGTGCCAAACCCAGAATTTGTTTCTTAAAACTACCAACTAGTATGGTACATGTGCATTGCACGCTGGAGATTCTAGTGGTTTGTGCATTATGCTTAAGTTCAACCATTGAGTCGTCTAGATTCTACATGTGGCAGAATCTGGTGGAATGTAGATGATATCCAACGACCAGTAGTGATTGGATTTGCCATCTTTGTACCGTTGGATTGGCTTCATCCAACGACCAAATTCACACACTATATAGGGGTATAGATATAGATGTGCCGACCCGTGCGTTGCAATGGATCCAAAGTATATCTATTTAGTGGAGTGCACTCTAAACACATTATCTATTTATTTTTCTCTAACCTTTCGTAGCCATGCAACCAAGCCACATAAGCTTCATGGGTGCCCCCCACATCATATTATTCAGACTACGTTGACTGAATAAAAGATAAATCACCCAAAACAAGATCTTCCTGTTTTTTGTTCCTACGATGTTGTGCCGTGCACGTACCTAGCTGTATAGTGGTAGTACTAGTTGTATAGTACAAACGTGGTACTAGTAGGAGTAGTAGTACGGAATGCTCCTACGCTATCAACGAGCCCCATCTGACACCAAATTTCTTGGCTTCCGTGCTTCAACTAGATCTTCCCCTCGTTTTTGTTTTCCAACCCGGCGCGGGCGGGGTGCAGTTTGCCAATAGTCAGTTTACCAAATGTTACAATTTATACATGTTTCTCTACTCCTACTCCTATAAAAGACTCAGTTGGTGATGGTGGTGTGTCTGCCATATGAAAGTGAAAATGCTAGGCAACACGCCTTCCCTAAGCTATGTGGCATGCCGGACGGGCCGTGGAGTACTCCCGATACCCGAGCGTGTGGGGGTGCGACGCGAACGCAGCATGCCTTTTCCTTTTACTAGCAATGTGCCTGTGCGTTGCGACGGATCCAAAGTAGTAGAATAGTAGTACTTGTTCACAAACTTGAAAGAAATCACTCTTGTTTTGCTATACTCCTAATATATTACTTTTTACTCAAAATATATTTCTCAGGCTGTTTTGATGAGGTGAGGGAGGGGCGAGGTTGCTTTCAAGATAATAAGGGATTTTCTGCAAATTGGAGCAGAGAAGTGCCTGTTGTTGCAAAAATGCCACAACTTACCTCACAGCCGTTAGATGCAGATCTAATGGTCTGAAACGACAGATGGCAGACACACCACCATCACCAACTGAGTCTTTTATAGGAGTAGGAGTAGAGAAACATGTATAAATTGTAACATTTGGTTCTGCTCCTTGGCACGATCGATAGATAGAAATAACAATTGGAAATGCTAGGGCGGGGCTATTTCCGGCAGATAAGTAGGGTACGTAGTAGCTAGGTTGGCACATCGTTGGTTTGGTCACATGCGGTCCAACATGTTCTAGTGTTTCTAGCAAGATGCCCGCATGTTGCACGAAGTTGATGGAAAAGGTAAGCCCACCTTATAAATTGACGGATGGAGTACTAGTTACAGTGATGCATATAATTAAGCAAAGGGATCACACATGTCGGTATTGACTGGAACGAGAATGCAATAGCAGAATAAGAATTGAGGCCACCATGATGCGATCGCAATGGTGGTTAAAGGAGGCAAGAAGAAAGATGCATCCACCAACGTACGACCTCCTCCTCCGCAACTTAGTGTGCCAGGCCACCGAGCGGCGGCTAAGGAGCGGTGGCTTTTGTGGCGAGGTTTAGGTGCTTCTCAGCAAAGGCATCCAATGCTTCTAGCCGGTTGAGGAAGGCCAACGTTGTAGCGTCTTCACTGGCCTTGTAGATACCTATGTACACGATTTGCTTGTACACGTGGATGTGTACGTCGATGAATTCTTGCAGGGCGAGGCGCCTCGCGGCGAGCGCGACCCCCAGGTGGACATTCTTCACTGCATCGGTGGGCAGTCGTAGGGCCACCAGTGCTTGAAAGTGGTTCCAGCCATGGAGGCCGATTAGGGTGGAAGGCAATGAGGAGCCCGAGCATGCGGGCTAGAGGAGTACGGCGATGTTGTCCATGAGCTTCTTGAGGACGGTGAACTTGTTGGTGGTGGCAACGATCATCTGGTCCAACTGAGAGTCATAGTTGGCGTCGACGGCGGCTAACCACCAGCCGGTCGCCAACACCGTCTAGAGACGATCCTCGGCGCCATGCCGCATGCCAGCATCATGGACCATCTGGCACAGCAGCTTGCCGCTCGCGCGCATCGCCGCCATGGGTCTGCAGTGAGCACTTTTGCGCTTAGTGTAGGTGCTTAGGCAAATGCTTAGGTCCGTATGATGTGGTAGATGCATTGGAATGGAGGGGTGCCTTTATATGAGTGCAAACTGCGTTGCATTCACATCGTGCAACCTCTTTTCCCGGTCCTCCTCCCATTACTTCCCTCATGCATTCACGATGCTAATTGAAGGAGGATGCATTGGCCGTTCAACATTTCGGGAACCGCTACCCCCTCCCTTGTCTGCATTAAAGCCGTATCGGGAACTGCACTGCCCGCTGTCCAATCAAATAGTACTGCGCCGCTTGCTGCACGCTCGACTGAACACGCCTCCTCGCTTCCATCAAACCCCTCTGTTAAACCTGCATGCAAACCGAGAAACCTACTCCGGCCACACGTCTGTTCATGAGCGGGCCGGAATTAAACGCAACACTGGCCGAGCTCCCCCCGTCTGCCCTCAGTTTAAACGAGACCAGACGCCGGCCAAGCTCCTACCGTCCGCCCTCTATGTAAATGAGGCCAGACAGACAACGGGAAAGAATTGCACCCCTCCGCCGCTCCCCCATCTCCTCCTTCACCATTTTCTCCACTCTTCCGAAGGGTTCCGAGGAGCCATTCTCCGGCATACTACCCGGCTGGGTGGGCCGCCGAGCCCTCCAGATACAGGCGAGGCCGCTCGGTGCTTCACCAACCTCGCTTGGCCCAACGGAGCCAGTTGCCTCCCCAAGTAGGCACGTGGTTCAGCAACTCGCCGCTCCAGTTCAGCTCGATGAGGAGTGGCGAGTTGCTCCACGTCGGCACGACAACAAGCACGCCGTTACAAGCATCATCGCTGCCGTGTTGTACTGTGCCACCAGTGTCTGCTGTAGCCGCACCTCCCGTGTTTGTGGGCATGCCTCCCGTGCCTGCGGCAGCGCCATGCAGCTGAGACAGAAGCCACGTGCGTGGAGAGCGACGAGTCGGCGGCCAGCTTCTTCGTGTCCGCTGCCATCATCGAGGAGAAGTAGAACACGGGAGGCCGCCGCCACTTGGGTCCCATGAAGGCCATCGCCGAAGCGACGATTGCGTATTCAGGTGGTTTCTTTGCTGCTTCGTCTCTTCTGAGGACCTTCATTAACCCCGCAAGTGTCTGCCGGACATGAGGAAGACAAAGGGATCCGCGGGCGGCAACTTAGATTAGGTACTCCCTCTCCAGTTGGCGGGAAATATTTTTTTCTAAGAATGGATAAATTGTATGTATCTATAACTAAAATAAGTCTAGATACATCTATTTCTAGGACAAGTATTTCCGGACGGAGGGAGTATTAATTATACCAAGAGAGAAGGATTAGCACTGCTTAGTTCATGTAAATGTCATGAGATCCATCATGTTTATATGAAGATCCAACTTTTATACAAAATCTTCATGCTTATATGAAATCAATCTATGTTTGCACGAATTTCGTCTGGCTGGTTAGAGTTGTGAAAATGTATGCCACTGGCGTTTGATGTCGTCCTCCGCGGTAGGAAGCGGGAGGAAATTTGCCGGCTGCCGTTGGAGATGCTCTTATGCTGGAAAAAATAGAGTGACATCCAATCCGTTTGAGTTAATTGTGTGTATGATTCTCCCTCTATAAAAAGTTAATTGCATGCACAGTGTACACGTGACTTGCAGGGTGGATACAGCTTCGTACAGAAAGTTAAAAAGAAACAAGTCCATCCTTAATCTTGTATTCTAAGTACTCTGTGGGTTCCACTGTCAGTACAATAGCTAAAGAAGTATATATTAAATAAGTAATATATAATATAAAAATCTAAAGTTAAAGACAGAGTTCGAACTCAGGTCATTGCGTTGCGAGCATCCGACGCTAACCAGTCTAGCACATTTTTGTTGTAGAAAATGCTGGAGATATATCTCCATGTCTACTCTTATACTCCATCCGTTCCTACATATTTGTCTTTTTCAGATTTCAAATGGGCTACCCCATACGGATGTGTATGTAGACATATTTTAGAATGTAGATTCACACATTTTTCTCCGTATGTAGTCACTTGTTGAAATCTCTAAAAAGATAAATATTTAGGAACAGAGGGAGTAGAAAACAGAGTTGGTGATAATGGTGTGCGTGCCATCCTGCAATATAGGCTGTCAGATTTATATCTAACAGATAGGAAGGAAACTATGGTAATTTTGCAAAAATATACCCACACCCTCTCCTTGTTCGCAAATAAGGCCTTCCCTCGTTCATCCTTTTCTCTCACAAGATAAACTACTCATACAAATGCATCTTGATGTTCTGTGCAACGCACGGGCATCTAGCTAGTTTCTTTTAAAATAGTTAGTGTGATAATTGGGTTGAAGTGATATATTTTATTTATGCCCCGAATGATTTCAGATTCACTTGTAGTAACAAAGAAAAGGTTGCCTTGTTAATTAATAGAAAACAGGGTGAAAACTATCACATGAGACCGGTAAAAACAAGGCACACTGGGTTGAGCGTCATCGTCACTACAGTTGTGCGCGTGCGAGAAGTCTACATATCGAGGGGGCTATGGAGAAAAAGACGTATCGAGTGTGTCTGAGTGAGGCACAGAGACACAATGTTTGAGAGAGAAACCAATTGACAGATTAAGATCAGATCGAGTTGTCACCCTTCTACTGTCATTGTTGGGGTGGGGGGAGGGGGAGGGAGAGAAAGACGTATCGAGAGTGTGCGCGGTAGGCACAGAGGCACAACTAGTGAGTGTGTGTGTATGTGTGTGTGTTTGAAAGAGGAGTAGATAGATTACTATCAAGATCGAGGTGCCACCCTACTCCTTCGATGTCAGATAGTGTGTGTGTGTGTGTGTGTGTGTGTGTGTGTTTGAGAGAGAAGCCAGTCGATAGATTAGTATCAAGATCGAGGTGTCACCCTACTCCTTCGGTGTTGGGAAGTGTGTGTATGGGGGGGGGCAGTGACATTTACATATCTCTACTCTTATAAAAAACAGAGTTGGTGATGATGGTGTTCCTGCCATCTTGCAATATAAGCCATCTGATTTATATTCGACGGATAGGAAGGAAAATATGGCAATTTTGCAAAAAGATACCCACACCCCTCTCCACATTTGCAATTAAGGCATTCCCTCGTTCATCCTTTTCTCCCATAAGATAAACTACTCATACAAATGCATCTTGATGTTCCGTGCAACACATGGGCATCTTGCTAGTAGGGAGAAGGAGTTTGTGTGACACATATCTAGCTATATTAAGGGGTAGGTAGATAGCATGTGTGCGAGGCATACTTAAAGCATCACAAAGATAAACAAATGGTGTGCATGCAAGTGCGGGAAAAATGAAGCGAGAAGCAATGTGTACGCGCGCGTGCACGCGTGTGTGTGTGTGTGTGTGTGAGAGAGAGAGAGAGAGAGAGAGAGAGAGAGCGAAATCTCAAAACAAAAGGTGCTCTGTTGGAATCCCAATGTATGTATTCATATGGTTCCGGAACTCGAGTTAACCTTAGGCATATGTGTGAGAGACATAATTATACTTTGAGAAATTAGTGGCTGTGGGTGGGCGGAATTAAAGGGGTGGGCGTGTTCGACAGAGAGAGTGTGTGTGTTTCTGTGTGAGAGACCTGTAGGACGGGGTAGAAAGACGAATTCTAACCTTGACGGGGGGAGAGAAATACATGAAGTGCGCGTGTGTGATTCCGATGCCCACAGGGAAATGAGATATGTATGTGTGTGAGAGAGATTGCACAATTCATTCACGTATCACTATCTAGCGATCGTTGACGTGCATCGCTTGAACATAAAACAATATCTACTTCGTATCGTGGCCAAAGGTACAATATCGATTCAACGCTATAAAGATTGGACACTCATATATCACATTTTTTCTATCTAAATAAACCTTTTCAGTTGTGCATGCCAAAGTTACAGTGATGTTTCTTCAAACAACCAATGTAGCTATCATGTACATGCACCATTGTTACTCTTGCATTCAAATTCATTAGTCTTGGATGATTTAAGGTTCTATTATGAAGTAATATTTGTAATATTCATATATGAATTCAATGGGTACGCAATTTATGGAATGGAGGCTATGTAATCATATGAGGTAACACTTTGAAGTAGCGGACTACAATATCCATTTCTTTTGTGGGACTACAATATCCATTTCTTTTTGTGGGCCTCTACACTAACACGTTAGTGCATTATGTTTAAAGTAAATAACCAATGTCACTAAATTATCTATTTACACGAGAAATACATAGGTTGAGCGTTTGATCCTTTTTTGTGAACGCGCCTCTACACCCATATGATTGGCCGCGCCCGTGTGAACGTCCAAGTTATCGGTGCATCATCCCAAGTTATTGTCTTTTTTTCTTGGGCGGACTCCACACCAGTTATTAACTGTTGACGTGTGCCCCGTGTACACAGTCTCGCATGACCTTCCCGCTAGCATGGTCCAAAATTAGTTGAAACTGGATACGAACGATCCCGCGGGCGGCAAAATCTCTCGCCTCCTTCTAAAATTTCTGCCACCTAGTCTTTAGCATGCGAAATTCCCCTTTTGTCCTTGGTGCACGGAGACCAACAGTTACAATACCATCCTCATCTACATATTAGGTCGGGGCTGCTTTGGTAACTTCTAATTCCCCCCGCCACACGGCACCCCCATTTCCTCTCCCCCTCCTGCAAAAATGACTAACTCCACATCACCAGAGCATCTTACATCACGCCGTCCATAGTTCATCGGCCTTTCTACCCCTCCCCTCTCGAAACCCTAGACTGCTCATCCACCGGTGTACCAGATCCCATTCACTGCCAGCGGCGTCCACCTCGCCGGATCTTCTTCTGCGGTCGCATCTACCCCTCCCATCTCCCGTAGAAACTAGTGGACTACTCATCCACCACTGTACCATAGCCCATTCAGTGTCGACCTTGTCCATGGCTCCGGATCTGCTTCACCGGTACTCTCGACAACCATAACGCATCTGCAGCGGCTCATTCGTACTCCTCACCGGAGATGCTTCGTCCACACCCCTCGGAGCCACCCCACCGACGCCCCTGTCGACGACCTCTGATCCTCTTCGCCGACACCTTCCTCAACCCTACCGGAGCTGCTTCACCGACACCATCGTTAACCCTACCAGAGTAGCTTCGCCTATACCATTCTCAACCCTACCGGGGCTGCTTTGCCAACTCACAAGTCCAAGGCCTCAGATCCGCTTCGTTGCACCCTCATCCAACCTACCGGAGCAACTTATGACTCCCCATCCACGGCCGCAGATCCGCATTGTTGACACCATCCTTAACCCAACCACCGGAGCAACTTCACCAATGCCCTCGTCCATGACCACAGATCCGCTTCGCCCACACCGTAGTCCACCCTACCGGAGCTGCTCCACAAACACCTTACTCGACGGTTCTAGATCTCCTTAGCGGACCCCGACAGCCAGGGCAGCATCATCACCCTTGACGTTTCTAACCTGATTCCCACCATCTGGCAAGATGCCAAGCACTCGCCACTGCCTAGGTACTTGTCACCTTTAAACCCGTCCAACATCACCTGCCCGATGTACTTCAAATATACTAACAGGCCGTTGTTACCTGTTATGCAGCTGGCAAAAACTACAAGGACGATGTTTCTTCTGGATCTAACAACTTGGCCAACCAAGGTCCTGGACTGAGGCATTGCTATGATCTTGTAAGTGCATCTCTCTCTTGTATTGTTGTGTGCCTGCCAGCGTGCTTTGCTAGGATTTTCGACCAGTAATCCCTTTGTGCAGACAATGATTTCTATTACTGGCTGCTAAATTAGATATGTAGATGTCATACATGATACTATCTCGTACCTATGTTCCTAAATATAAGTCTTTCTAGAGATTCCACTAAAGGCTACATACGGAGCAAAATGAGTGAATCTACACTTGAAAATGCATCTATATACATCCGTATGTGGTCCATACTGGAATCTCTACAAAGACATATATTTAGGAACAGAGGCAGAACATTACACAAAATCATAGGTAGCATGTAGGAATTCTAGTGCACTACATTAGGCTCCCTTAGAGTGCCTGCTAGTCCAGCACACAGAGTCATGGCTAGTTTATGCTATGCACACAATCATTAATTGGTGGTTTAAATATGCGCAAGGGATATGCAATGTATTGTCATGTAGAGATGTCTTAAACTAGCCGTGTCAACTTGCAGATAGGGTTACACAATGAAAAAGTACAAGATGTGTGTAGCAATTTCATGGAACATCGCAAAAAAGGAGAGGCAATGGTGAGCCTATACAGTGTACTATGGTAGTTCACTCCTCCATTGCAATCATCGTGACTTGTTATTTGTATGTCAGTTCTATTGGCCAAGTTTCTTAGGGACAGTTATTACGAGTTATCCTAAGAAAATAAGCACCTGTGAATATAAGCTCCATGTAATAAGCCAACCAGTTCTTTTCATTGCCTTCCTTTTCAGCTTATCTTTGGTGTGATCAGTGAAAAGTCTAGATTGAATTATATTTTTTCATTTTGCTGCCCATATGAAAATTAATTTGACTTGCAAACATCACAAATTGAACCCAATGCAGTAATTAATATGATAGGAAAATAGACCATCACTATTTGTTCAAAATGCAAATACAAAGATACCATCTACTTGGCACAATCTAGTTTGGTCAATGTCTTCCATAGAGATCCCATTGCCTAATATAAAGGAAGAACGCATGACCCACATTTAAATGAAGAACAATTATTTATTGAAATTCGATGGTCCAAGTGGATGGTTATTATCATATAGCAGCACCACCTGAAAGCATCATATAGCAGTAGCAGCAGCTCATAGCAACTCATCGTACGGCAGCAGCAGCAGCAGTATGCAATTAATCATATACTAGTAGCAGCTCATAGCAATTCATCATATAGCAGCAGCTCATAGCAATTCATCATATAGCAGCAGCAGGAGCAGCTCATAGCAATTCATCATACAGCAGTAGTAGGAGCAACATATAGCAACTCATCATATAGCAGCGGCAGCAGCTCATAGCAATTCATCATATAACAACAACAGCTTATAGCAATTCATCATATAGCAGCAGCAGGAGCAGCTCATAGCAATGCATCATATAGCAGCAGCAGAAGCAGCTCATTCAATTCATCGTATAGTGGATCAGAATGAAAATTTGGCAAAAAATCATAGGAGATCCTCACCTTGTTGGATGAGCTCATCCTTCAACAACACCTCAAGGCCACGGCCTGGGAAGAGGGGAGGGGGAATAAGGTGCCTTCCGTCGCAGTGTGGCATTAGCCGTAATTGTGCGGCGCCCGCCAGAGTAGTGTGTTGGACGGACCATAGTGAAGCAGCTGCTGGAGACCATGAGAATGAGGGGCGGCGCCAGAGGGAGGAGCAGCCGGGGAGATTTGCCCCTACCCGCTGTCCATGTAGCCTAGCTGGACAGAGCATCGTCGAGGACCAGGCCAGATGGGACCGGTGGCGACGGCTCGCTGGAGGAACCCTAGTGCTGCAGGCAGGGGATCGAGGTAGAGGGAAAGGGGAGAGGAGATGCAAGTGGGCAGGGCAGTGAACGCTTGCGTGTTTGTTTTTACTTGAGGGTCAGGTGTGATGCGGGCGTGGGCAGTTGCATTTTGAGTGTAATATAGGCACACAATAGAGTCATTTCACTATTCCCCTTCCCTTAAATTTTTAGTGAGCTTCTACCCAAAGCACCGCCCTCCAAAGCGAAATAAGTTAAGCCCAAGCCTGTAACTCAAAAATGACTTCTTTACATCTTTTATGGCTTATTTTGACAATAAGCCCTGAAAAGGCGGAATCGAATTGGCCCTTAACCTGCAATTCAATTGTGCGTGCAATGATGAATCATTCCTGCCTGCTATAGTGTACATTTAGGCATCATCATACATGGCATAACCTAATACATGTGCATTACATTGTAGAATCTGGAATATGCAATGTTTATGTTAGTTCATACGTTGCACATGATGATTAAATGCCCCTTAAATCTGGTGAGTCAAGTGATGGTCTTTAGGCCTCCTTCTTTGCTTCTTTTCTTGATATGTAAGATTTACTCACACATCTATTCAATTGCTTGTTTGCATCAGCAAGCCATACTAGGACTGTTTGCTTTGATTACTTGCCGTTCTTGACCTTACACTCTAACAAAGCATGTCAACGATTTAAACACTAAGGGCTGCTGTAGTGGGGCCTTGTCTAACTCCTAGGTGACATAAAGGTTTGGTTTTACACTAAAGTAGGATCTCCAAGAGTACCTGGAGATCCAGTTCAAAGGTATGCCTAGTTTTTACATAGTGCAGACATAGTAAATGCTCATTTCATTGCGTGCAAGTGTAAGAGATGTGTCATGTTTCATTATGTGGTGTTGTTTTTGTTGACACACGAACACGTCACGTGTACCCTCGACGCCGAGGGTGATGCACCGCAGCTCACGTCGAAGGAGACCCGACCGACAGCGCGATACGCAAGACAGTCGACGGGCGCTTTTGCAGACCCGGAAACCCCACACCCCCGGGAGGGACCCCGTCAGGGAGTGCGGCGGCTATGGGCTGCCCTAGGTCGATTCGCTCGCCCCTAGAGCCTCGGGATTCGCAGCTCTCAAACATGAAGAACAGCGAAGAACGAGAGAGAAAAATGATGGAGAGATAAAACGTAGACAGGAAAAAGTAGTATATTTATTTGTTCAATTGTGTGTTGTTCAATCGGCCGTCACTCCCAACATATATAAGAGGCGGCTGGACTTCTCGTACAAGTAAAGGATTCATCTAGGCTTTCCTTACAAGAAAAATTACATCAATTCGCGTCCTAGAGTCCTAGTTCTATTCCAACTCAGATTTAGTCTGAATCTGGCCCAAACTCTGTCTTCCTTCTTGCGCGGGCCGCCGAGCTTGCACATGATCTCCTATCAAGACGGCCCAAATATCAAACTTGTGCGCCTCGATGATACGAACAACTCTCATGTTGATTACTTTTTCAAATAAGGCCATCTTGAATACCCTTCGAGGTCATCTTTACCTTCCAGTCGAACTCGGTCTTGCAGTAGACTGGATTATCCGAGTCTCGTACTGAACTTGTAGGCCATATACTATCTTTGATGATGATGACTCCAAAACCAAAGTTTACCGTCTTGATGATATGCATAACTTCTGTATTGAACATTTCTTCATCCGAGGTCATCTTGATAAACTTTCGGGCACATGTTCAGTTTCACTCGGATTCAAGCTCATCCACTCGGATATTAGAGACTTCCACTCGGACCATCCGACTCGACCTTTTCACTCGGAAAACAATCTTTCACTCGGATGACTATATTTTCACTCAGAAGACAAACTTTTACTCGATCGATAAGTTTTCACTCGACCTTTTACTTGATCGTTAGGTTTTCACTCGACCTTTTACTCGATCGGTAGGTTTTCACTCGACCTTTTACTCGATCGTTAGGTTTTCACTCGACCTTTTACTCGATCGGTAGGTTTTCACGAACTTTTACTCGATCTGTAGGCTTTCACTCGACCTTTTACTCGATCGGTAAGTTTTCACTCGACCTTTTACTCGATCGGTAAATTTTCACTCCGATGTCAAACTTTCACTCGGCCGGTAAGTTTTCACTCAAAAAATAAGTTTTCACTCAATCGGTAAGTTTTTACTCGAAAGTTAAGATTTCACTCGACCGGTGAGTTTTCACTCGGATGGTAAGCTTTTCACTCGACCAAAAACATAGCCTGATCTTGATTTGTCTCCCCAGGTCTCATACGACCTCGGATTGAGACGAATTATATATGAAAATCGATCGGCTCGACGAGACGAAACTTTCTCGTGTTGAAGTTTTTCCGATTCAGGGACTTCTTAAGGCCTAGTTGCTCGCGCGACCCATCAGACAGGGTGTCTGGTACTTCGCGCCATATTTCCATTCAGCTTCGGTCTGCAATGTATCGCTTCTAACTTTTGCATATGAACTCGGATTGAGATGATTTATATATCAAAATCGATTGCCTGGATGAGACGAAGACAATTCCTTTAGAGTAATCCTTCATCCGAGGTCGTCTTGAAGGCATGCTCGGCCGAAAACCACTCGGAATATTGAATTCTGCCACTCGGAATACAATTTCGGCCCCTACGATGGAGTCGGGCGATGATAAACTAAACATCAAAGTTGTTCCACTCGGTGATGTGAAACTTTTCATGCTAAAAACCATTTCACTCTGTATCTTGCCAAAATCAGGCGTCAACACATGCCCCCCTTTTTTTCGGCAAAGCTTGCACGCCGAAAAATAATATGTATAGTGTTTGTTCTAAGGACGATGTCAACACTCCATCGGCCATTTATTTTCCTCAGGGCGATAATTATGTATTGGCCATGTTTGTGCTAAGGGCGATAATCGTATACCAGCCATTGCCTACTCAGGCTTCCTGCCACACACTCGGGTGATATTTCTTCAAATATTTTCCGTTGAGAGCTCGGGGTAACAATGCCCCTTGTATTGATTCCACCAAATATGAATTTCCGGGAACAACTCTTGTAATCCTGAAAGGGCCTTCCCAACTTGGAGACCACTTCCCAAATTTTCTATCTCTTGAACCAATCGGCAGAATCACGTTCCAGATGAGATCACCAACTTGAAAATTCTTCAACTTAACTTTCTTATTGTAAGCTCTTGCAACCCTGAACTTGTCTCTCTCTATGGACTTCAAAGCAACCAAACGTTTATCGGCAACTTCGTCAATATTGTCCATCATCAAGTTATAGGAGTCTACTGCCGATAAATCATTTTGTTTGGCTATTCTTAAAGCATTCAAATTTACTTCCACTGGTAAAACAGCCTCTTGGCCATATACCAGCTCATATGGAGTCGCCTTGGTAGCACCATGCCTTGAAATTCGATGTGCCCACAAAGCTTCAGATAACAACTCATGCCATCTCCTCGGATTATCCTCAATCTTCTTCTTAATGAGCTTGATTAAAATTTTATTGCTAGACTCAGCTTGTCCATTAGCTTGGGCATAATAGGGAGAGGAATTGAGCAACTTTATGTTATAAGATTCGGCAAACTCTCTGACTTTGTGTGACATGAAAGATGAACCTTGATCCATAGTTAACATTTGAGGAACACCGAATCTATGAATAATGTGCTCGGTTATGAATTGAATTACCTCCGTATGTGTCATGTTCTTGAGAGGTACTGCTTTAGACCATTTAGTGAAATAATCAGTCGCCACCAATACAAACCGATGCCCTTTTGAGGAAGATGGGTGGATTTGTCCAATAAAATCTAAACCCCAACCTCTGAAAGGCCAGGTTTGATAATAGGATGTAACATAGCAGCAGGAGCCAATTGAATATCACCAAACTTTTGACAAGCTTCACACCCTTTATAATATCTGAAGAAATTGTTAATCATAGTCGGCCAATAAAACCCAGCACGTCGCAATAACCATTTCATCTTGGGAGCCGACTGGTGAGTGCCACAAATACCTTCATGTACTTCTCCCATAGCAACTCTTGCCTGGTCCTCATCCACACACTTTAGAAGAACATCATCGACTGTTCGGCGATAAAGACCATCATCTCTCATTGTATACTTGAAAGCCATACGCCGAACAGCCCTGTCCACCCTTTCACTCGGATTACACAAGTAATCAACAATGGGCTTCCTCCAGTCGGAATTATCACCTGCACTAGAATTTTAGTTAATGGTCGAATCAGTGGGTTCAGGTTCGGCCTCTCCCATATTGGCAAGACAAGACGTCGGCATTTGAGAGATATGAAACATGCCATGATCAACATGATATACAGATGCTTGCTGTGCCAACTCATTTGCTTTCCAGTTGTCATGTCTAGATATATGTGCAATGCTAAAACAATCCAAAGTAGAAATTATATCTAGACATTTATCAAGATAAACATTAAGTGATTCGTCCAAACACTGAAAGACTCTGGATATTTGCTGCACCACTAGTAACGAATCACCGTAAGCCTCAATATGTGTAACACCTATATCAAGTAACATCTCTAAACCGAATAACAATGCTTCATATTCGGCTTGATTGTTTGTGCAAAAATATTCTAAATGGCATGAGGCTTCAAAAACAGCACCATGAGGAGATATATAAACAATACCAACACCTTGGCCATTGCTACAAACTGAACCATCAAAGTATAATCTCCATGGCACTAATGAAACAAGGTTCATATCAACATCATGCTTGTCATCAATCCGATGTTCAACAAAGAAATTAGCAACAATTTGGCCTTTCATGGATTTTAGAGATTCATAAGCCAAATCATATTCAATCAAAGCATAAGCCCACTTGCCAATTCTACCACTAAGAATTGGCCTATGCAACATGTACTTAATGACATCGGTTTGACAAGCTACTACACAAACACTCGGCACTAGGTAATGTCTCAATTTTGTGCAAGCATAATATAAGCATAGACATAGTTTTTCAATAAATGTATACCTTGTCTCAGCGTCCAATAAGTGTCTGCACAAATACGTAATGGCATGCTCTTTTCCTTCGGTATCTTGAGTCAAAACAACACCAATAACACCTTCCTCTGCTGCGATATAAAGCTTAAAAGGCTCTCTATGCTTGGGTGCTTTCATCACCGGAGGAGTGCACAAATAATTCTTGATCATATCAAAGGCTTCTTGCTGTTTTGCCCCCCAAGTGAATTTAACATCATTCTTTAACCGAAGGATAGGAGTAAATGCATCAACTTTCCCTGATAGATTAGCTATAAACCTTCTCAAATAATTGACCTTGCCAAGGAACTTTTGCATATCTCTCTTGCAAGTTGGAGCTTCCACTTTCTGTATGGCCTCTATCTTTTTGGGATCAATTTCAATGCCATCTTCATGAATAATGAAACCCAAAAATTTGCCAGCTGACACGCCGAATGCACATTTCAGAGGATTCATCTTTAGTCCATACTTTTTCATTCTTTCAAAAGCTAAACGCAAATCGGCCAAGTGAGATTCAATAGCATCCGATTTGACAACAATATCATCAATATAAACTTCAAGTATGATACCGAGTAAATCATGAAAAATCAAATTCATAGCCCTTTGATATGTGGCTCCAGCATTTTTTAATCCGAATGTCATCACTGTCCACTCAAATAAACCAAGGAAACCAGGACATCGGAAAGCTGTTTTGTACATGTCCTCTTCAGCCATAAAAATTTGATTGTATCTGGCATTACCATCTAGAAAGCTAATAACCTTATGTCCAGAAGCATCATTAATAAGCATATCGGCTATTGGCATAGGATACTCATCTCTGGGTGTAGCCCTATTCAAATCTCTGAAGTCAATGCACACCCTCAACTTGCTGGATCCCTTCTTCTCCACTAGGACAATGTTAGAAATCCACTCGGCATACCTGCAAGGTCGAATGAAATTAGCTTCAAGTAGTCGACCGATCTCTTCCTTGATCCGGTCATATGTTTTCGGATTAAACTTTCTGGCCGACTGTTTATAAGGTCTAAAACCGGCCTTTATATGCAACCGATGATCCACTAGCTCTTGGCTCAACCCTGGCATCTCATGATATTCCCATGCAAAGCAACAAACATATTCTTTCAATAGCTCGATTAATTTAGCCTTACAATCGGCTTGCAAATTTTTGTTTACAAATGTCGGTCGAGTGACTGAACCATCTCCAATATCTATCTCTTCTAATGGATCCGCCGATGTAAAACCTTGTCCAAGTTTATCCATGTCATCCAACTCCTCTATAGACTCATACATATCGTCCTCACTTGACCGATATTTTACAAGACGTTTTTGTAACCACTCGGAATTAGGATCCATTTAAACATATCATACCTTGGAGCCGATTGCATTCAGTCGGCTTTAAAGATACGGGCACAAAACCATTCTTGGTCGCACTGAGAAAATCAAACTCTGATAAGTCACGTCCCATCAAGCAGGTAGCATTGGGATGTTGCCAATCCATCGATGCATCGGCCAAAGCAACACAGGCCGAGTTATCCGCATGAATAACTTCCACTTCATCATCAACCCACTGAATCAAAAACTGGTGCATAGTGGATGGCACGCACTGGTTTACATGAACCCAACCACGGCCTAGTATGACGTTGTAGTTACCTTGTACCTCAGCGATAAAGAATGCAGTAGCCAAAGTTTTGCTTCCGACTGTAAGTTCCACATACATTACGCCTTTGGCTTCAGTTTTCTCTTTGCCTTCAAATCCGTTGAGCACCATATTCGTCTTCATCAGCTCTTCATCGGGCAAACCCAATTTTTTGAAGACCGAATAGGGCATAAGATTTACCACAACACCACCATCAACAAGCACTCGACTGAGTGGCGATCCATTGATATGACCTCTGAGATACAACGGTTTCAAATGTGTTACTGGTTCTTTTGGCTTCTCGAATATTGCGTTTTTAGGGCCAAAATCCAGTTGAGCCACTTCCCCTTCCTCAGCTACAGCACGAAACTCAGCAGGTAAGTAATATACCATATTGATATCCATACCTTCATGGACCGGTGTAGACTCATAGTCCAACATATCAGCCTCTTCTTCAAGTGGATCGACCGATTCTGAAATCTGGTCGAGTGAAGGAGAAGTAAGAAGTGTTGCAGACGATGTAATAGCTGTCGCATCGTCCTCCTTGGGTAATGTAGGCACTTCTATGATAGATGTAGAAGCTGATGTATCTTATCTTTGTTTAGGCCTCCACACTTGTTTTGCTGGAACCATGGGCCGAGTGTCATTGAACAACTTATCCCTTTGCTTCTCGGCCTCCTGCTCTGCCATCTCTTGACTCCTTAACCTTTGTAGTTTCCTCTTCTATGTCTTTGTTAGCCCTGGAGGACACCACTTGGGTTGAGTGTATTTAGCATCTCTCACCTTTACTTGGCTGGTGATTTCTTCATGGTCATTAGCCGAGTGCTTTGGCGCGATAGCAAGTATCGGCTCAGTCGAGTGGTTATGTACAGTCGGTTGCTGTATGGGAAATGTTTCGGTGCCCAAGATAAGTGAGTCGACATCCATTTTCTCCTTGCCTTTTCCCGACTCAACTGCTGCAACACTTGGTGACTTAACACGCCATTCTTTTCGACTTTCCGGATGCATGAAATTTCCACTCGGGCGCACCTTTTTACTCGGATGGAATCCACTCGGATTGACGTCACTCTGACGGAATCCACTCGGATGGAATCTACTTGGCCACATTTTTTCACTTGGATAGCTTCCACCTGGGTGCATTCTTACACTAGGATATTTTCCACTAGGTCGCATATTTTGACCAGCCGACTGATAGTCACTGATGTTCAGTCGACCATTATATGAGTAATCAAGTCGATTCCACACAGCTTGCCTTTGCTCTTCTGAAAACTGCGCCCTTGGTCCACTCAGTTTCACATATTGACTGAATATATCATCTGATGGTGACCTTGGTCGTTTCAAGTATGATGGCCGGTTAGAGCTGGAACCAGCCGACTGATTAGCATATTTGGACAACCACATATCAAATGTTGGCTTGATCTGCTTGCGTTGCACTTTAGCTTCATTCCTCTTCCATTTGCCAACTTCTGGACTCTTGGGCTTGACAAATTTAACTCGAGTGTCCTGCTGCACTTGTGTTTGCCCCCCGAGTGTACGATTCTTGATGGTGATCTTGATCACTTCTTTGCCATCGGGTTGCTTATCAAGCACAACATGTCTCCCCAAGACCTTGTTGCCCTCCTGGTCCTTCCTGGGCTCACCAACAATGACATTAGCTTTATTAGCAGATTCGGCTACCTCCGGCCGAATGAGCAGCTTCTTCCCTTCTAAATCCATGGTGTTCATTGGAAAGGGCTGTTTATCAATTTGCATCTCAGAAAAGTTCAATCGTCCGTCATTAATGGCCGATTGTATCTGTCGTCGAAAAACATTGCAATCGTTAGTAGCATGAGAAAAAGAATTATGATACTTGCAATAAGCACGCCGTTTTAGCTCTTCAAATGGCGGTAAAGTATGAGATATTCTAATAATCTTAGCCTGCAGCAAAGCATCAAATATTCTATCACACTTGGCAATGTTAAAAGTAAACTTCATCTCTTCATCACGATTCTTATGAATCGGTTTCAGATCATTGCAAGTAAAGGGTTTGGCCTTAGATGGCCAAACAAATTCAGTAGCAAAAACATCACCCTCATCGTCCGAGTGATCACTATCATATTCCACCATATTCATCTTTGGACGATCGGCTTTGTATCTATGCACTTCTTTGAGATCTTTGCTTCGGCTTTCCTGAGCCAAAGCCCTTTGTAAGACTTGGTTAATATTTAAGAACTCATAGCCTTCTAGCATTTCTCTAATGGGAGTTCTTGTAACATCCCAAATTTTCAATTTGGAATGTTATACATTAGATCATCATGCATATCATATTTTTCTTGCATTTTCCGATCCTAGAAAATTTCACGCAACTCAAGGACCCTCGGAGAGAGTTGGAAGTTTCATTATTTTCATATTTGGGATTTCTCAAATTTTGAAAATAGGATCATTGGATTTATTTAATTATCTTCATAAAGTTTTTCCTATAAAAAAATTTTAAGAGAGGGAATAATATGACTTTCCCAATATTTAGGAAAAATGAAGATATTATAAATAAATCAAGATTTGGTTTTGGAAGATTTATTTTTGCTTAGGCAAAAAAAAATGAGCATTTTAAAAATTTATGCATGTTGCCGTTTTTAAAGTTCATTTTGTTCGACTCATTTTTAGGAGTCGGGGAAAATTTGTTTTAATTAATTCGGAGTTCGTTTGGTATTTTTTTAATCCGTTTTGTTCTGTTTTAAAAAAAAAACAGCGCCCCCCCTGGGCCAAGGCCCAGCCGGCCCAGCCAGCCAGGCCCGGCCCAGCGCCCCGCCTCCCTCTCCCTCGCGCGCTCGGCCGCCCGAGC